>NC_046170.1:46215184-46280184 GCF_011064425.1 Rattus rattus
CGGAAGGGAATCTCCCCTGTTCCTCAGTCACCATGACCACTGGTCACCATGCTTCCCTCTGTTCCTTCCCCTGGGTTGAGGAAATGGTTTCTCTATATGGCTGGATTCTCCATTGTACCACACGAGGAGCATAAACAGGCTTATACACCTCTGTCCTGGCTGTGGGGTGGGGGGCACTGAACGTTGCCTTTAAAGAACCTTCTCTGGGTGCTGTGAACACTGTGGAAGGAGGGATTTTATTATTTGCCAACAATGAGCCAACAACCTTGTGGGTAACCCTGTCCTGCTGATGCTCCTAACTGACCTCAGGCCTTGGGCAAAATTCTCAGCAGAGGTAGTAGCTTCTCTACACAGAAGCATCAGCTCCCAGACCCCAGAGTGGGCCTGGGTGCCTCATTGTAGCTTTACTAAGATCTAAGAGAGGGCTTGCTGAGACAGTGTGTCAGCAGTTAGCCAGACTTCCCTAGGAACCTGAGGAGAAGTGATGGTGAGCAGGTGTCGAGGCCATCAAGAACCTGACTCAGAGATGAGAGCTTTCTGGATCTCATTCTCTTGGCCACCATGTCCCTTCACTGCCACACTCCACACCCCATGCAGTGCCACAGTGGTCTTTCAGTCAGCATCAGCAAATAGTGAAGCACTAGGCTCAGGTGTGTGGTGATACATATTTGAGTCTGATGTGGGCTATGGTGTGGGCTTCCAGTTCCCCAGTAAACCAGAACTAGTCGTCATTCATACTGTGAGTGGGGAGTGAACAGATGTCATGGCTGACCTTGACTGTCAACTCTAACAAACTGGGAAACACCTAGAACACTTGTGCAGTGAACCTTCAGATATTTCGAGATGAGGAAGACCTGCCTTGAGTGTGGGCAGCGCCATCCCATGTCTAGGGTCTAGGATTGAGTAAAGGGAAGAAGAGAAAGCCAGCTTAGCACCAGCCTTCCACTCTCCCTATTTCTTGGCCTGTTGAGATGTGAAGAACCAGCCATACACTCTATAGCCATGGACCCAGTGCTAAGATGAACCCTCCACACCTTCTGCACACTCTCAGACTCTGAGCCAAGGCAAATCCTTTCTCCCATGAGTTGCTTTTGTCAGAAAAGTAGCTAATCCAATAGTGCACCGAGACACGAAGCAGGAGCAAAGACGGAACACAGGCCCTGGTGGGTTCATCTAACCAGGGTGAGAAGAATTCCCCACTGGGTTTGAGTCTCCTTAAAATCTGCTCACACACATGCTGTGAGTATAGAAACCCCAGGGAGCCTTCCAGACTTCAAAAACAGAAGCCCAGGATGCCCAGTTTGAGATGCAGTTGGCTTGGGGCAGATCCTCATATTGCAAGGGTCCTGCTTTCAAACTGTGAGAACTCAGCATCTGTCTGAACTGAGAAGGAAAAAAAAAAGACTTGTTTATTTGAAGTTCAGATACAGCTGAGAATCTTTCATTTTGCCACATGTATGCACAAGGGTGCACGACATGCGTGCAGACATGTTTGTGCCATAGTGTGCACGTGGAGGTTAGAGGATAGCCTCTGGTGTCAGCCCTCTCCTACCTTGTTGGAGGCGGGGTTTCTCTTGGTCACCACTGCGTATGACACCCAGGTGGCCGACAGGGTTTTGGAGCCTCTCCCGATCCCATCTCACTGTAGAGGTGCTGGGATTACAGAGGGATGAGTTGCCAAATCCAGCTTTTTGTGGGTTCTGAATATCCAAACCAGGACTGCTCTTTCTGACCCCAAACATGGTATGTGGTACACACAGATCCTTTTTCTCTGAGTGTAGGCATCGCTCTACAGGAACATGGCTTTGGAATCTAAAACATCTCCAGACCTCAGAGGAGTGCAGTTAGAATCACCGAGCTAGCAACTAGACATTTTTTTTAAAGAGATCTGAAGGAAAGGCAGATTTGAGAATGGGAGAATGGCATGGCGGGTGGGGGCAAAGGCGAAATCAACAAGTCTCTCTCTCTCTCTCTCTCTCTCTCTCTCTCTCTCTCTCTCTCTCTGTAGATGAAATTTAGTTCAGAAGAAGAACCATGCCTGCTAACACATCCCAAAGGGAGGCAGGTCCCGGAGCAGCCCAGATATACGCTGAGTGAACCTCTTAGAAGAAACAGGGCACGCTGCACCCCTCAGAAGGAAGAGAGACACCCCACATTTCCCAGGAGGAAGAGACAGCACCAGGTACTTCTCAGGAAGAGAGCCAGCACACAGCCCCCAGTCCCCTCTGACAGTCCTATTTAGATGATGGGTCAGACCATCTCTTGCTCTGACACCAGTCATCACCCACAATGCCCCTGGCCACAGCCCAGCCTGAGATTTTTAACCCCTCTCTATTCACACAGTTTTCTGCCTTCTCTTTGTTCTGCATCCAATTTCCCACTTCACAGCCCAAGATCTAAAGAGTCACTCGGGGATGATGGGGATGGCGCAGGAGCTCTTCAGAGAGGCCGGCCTCCCTGGCTGCTTGGGCCCTCTTGAGTTTCACTTACTGGCTTTTACATAAGGAGCTAATGTCTTTTCAAAGCAGGCAGATCACCCGCCTGTGTTTTGACAGTTTGGCGTTAGTGGAAATATCATTAAACTTCTCAAAAATAAGGGCTTTGAAACTCAATCCCTGTATTGTTTACACTGTTTTTCTCCCTCTTCCGAGTTCTGGTTTTGTGTGTGTGTGTGTGTGTGTGTGTGTGTGTGTGTGTGTTTTACTAGCTTAGGCACAGTTAACTCACCCTTCACTCTCAGCACTCAAAGCAAACACTGGCTCTAAGCAGTCGGCCCCTCCAGAGCTGCATAGCTGAGTGTGGAAGAAATAACAAGGGCCTAACTGGCTTTAATGCCTGGGACAACAGGCGAACCACCTTGATGAGTGGTCTGCATTCTGCCCACACTCCTCTGAGGAGCAGGAAGTGTGGGTACTTTTGGCCTGAAGCAAAAAGACTATGTCAGATGTCTAAAGGGTTCCTGGCAGGCACCCCTCCCCACAACAAGCATGGCCTTCTCAAATGTGGCCTCAATACGTTGATGGTCCCAAAATGTCTCTCCCACACCAACCTCCATGCCCATTCTTTCTGCTCTCATCCTGCCTTAGCAGGTCCACTATAAAATATCCAGGGTAATAAAACTTATAAAAATAGCAGATGTGTGTGTGTGTCTACGTGCATGTGTGCATATGTGTGCATAAATATGTGTATGTGCATGTTTGAGCATATGTGTGTGCATATGTATGTATGCATGTGTACATATGTGTGTGCATGTATGCATGTATGTATGTGCATATATGTGTGTATATGTGTGCATGTGTGTGTATATGTGTGTGTTTGAGTGTATGTGTATATGCGTGTGCATATGTGTATGTATATATATATATGTGTGTGTATGTGTGGTGTGTGTTTGTGTATTGTGGGTTGTATATTTGAGTGTATGTGTGCATGTGTGTATATTCATGTACGTGTATGTGTGCATATGTGGTGTATATTTGTATATGTGTACATGTTCATGTGTGTACATGTTCATGTGTACTTGTTCATGTGTGTGCATATATATGTATGTATTCATTTGCACATGTGCATGTATGTTTGTGTATGTGTGTGCATGTGTGGTGTGTGTATTTGAGTGTGTGTGTATGTGTGTATGTGTGTACATGCATGTGTGCATGTATGCATGTGTGGTGTGTATTTGTATGTGTACATGAGTGTGTGCTTGTTTGTGTGTGTACATTGTTTTGTGTGTGTGTGTGTGTGTGTGTGTGTGAGCTTTAAAAAGAAAGAAAACATTGGATACAGTTGGTAGAGTGGCTGCCTAGGATGCATGAAGCCCTGGGTCCAGGGTTCAGTTCCTAGCACCACATACACTGTTGTGGCAGTGCACACCTGTATTCCAAACACAGGAAGGATCAAAAGATCGAGGTTGTCTTCCATCATGCGGTAACCTATATGAGGTCCTGTCTCAGGAATTAAACAAATGAAACAGAAAGAGAAATAAAGAAATGACAAGAGTCAGAGCTGAGGTTGGTGAGGGTGGGAGGAGTGGGGAAAGTTGTAAAATGTCTCTTGTGGGTTATGGGGACTGAGCCTCATGCCTCTGTTGCCAAGCAGTGAGGTAGGGCAGAGCCAGCTGCCTGGTTCCTTCACATCTCAGCCAAGGCATTTACTGTGGGGAGCAGTCCTTATGCTCTCGTTCTCTATCATGAAAGGCTGAAGAACATACTGGGAGGAGGGAGGGGAGCGATGAACTGAACTGAACTAAAGAAAGCACCTTTGAGAACAAGCCGGATGCTAGAAGGTCTTGACTGGTAACGGCGTGGGGTCTGGGATTGGGCTTCCTGGGACAGACCTCATGACTCTCTTGTGTTTGCCGCTTCTGAAGGTGGGGGTCCCAGAGGACAAAGAAACAGCGAGATCCCATAGCTCAGCTCTTCCCCGTGGAGAGAGAGCTTTCCAAAACATCGATAGAACTAGCCGGTGATAGAGGGCTGGGGAGTCCCGGGCAGTCCTGAGGGGTCCTCTTTGCACTCATGTTCTCTCACCAAGGATCTGCTCATCTTGACTTCTCCATACTGAGGTGACAGGCATGTGACAAGCCTTTTACCTATGAGCGATCCCAGACCCTCCCTCTTCTACTTTCAACGACCCTGGGATTGTACCCTAATTGGCAGGCTTGGTTTTTTGGCAACTCAATTTCCTTTACCAAAAGCTTTCGTCCATTCCCAAGCTCTGATGATGAGGCCTGGGGCCTCTTTGGAGACAGATATAATGGAAAGGTCTGAGTCTCAACCAAGCCCCGATATGGGCTCCCGTTTAACCCACTACTTATTCTCAAGAACGAATGACCATACAACGCATGTTCTGTGCAGCAGAGACATGATCACAGTACTGTAAGGGATAACAACCCCATGTACCATGGCCTCGGTGATTGATCTAGGCTTTCCATTAAAAGTCACTTAATCCTCTTGATGGTTCCAAGAGCACTGTTACCAGCACCCCTGTGCAAAAGAAGAGAGAGTACCGGGCTGACAGTTGGCAGAGGGTAGAGCAGACTTAGCACCCAGGATTCTCCCTTGGATGCTGCTTTCAGGACTAGGAAAAGGTTGCCACTCTGTTGAGGGCCAGGTGCCCCGTTGGCCCTTTGATCTGTGTCAGCTCGCTTATTGAGAGGAGTGTCTCTCTGTTATGTCCAGGCTTCTGCACAATAGCAAAGAACTCTGTTGGTCTGTCCTACTACCCTGGCACTGGTCAGGACCCGATTGCATGAACTTGACCTTGCAGCTAAGGGTATGGAGATGCTATAAACAAACCAGCCTTGTATATTTGGCTCAGATGCACAAATCTAGCCAGCGGTGGGAGGGGCATGGGCTCACAGAAGGCATGTTCTGCAGAGGACAGGATCATCCACCAGATTGCTCTTCTTGCTGTCAGAGGATCCCTGGTTTCACTTAGGAGAAGTGTGAGCGAACTCCCATAGGTAGATAGACTGCTCAGGTCTGCTCCCCTTTGAGTCTAACCCTGTTGATTCAAAACACAGCTGGCCTCTGAGGAGGGGATCACCAGTTATCTTGGTCCTTTTAATCCCTCCCACCACCACCAATAACCAGGAGCAGAGGGAAAGCAGTCCTAGAGCCCAATATGGGGGCCATTTCCCTAGATTGTTCTAGAACTTAGTTCATGAGGCAATAACCAGGCCCTAGTTGGCAAGATCAGCTCTAGACAAGAGAGAGTAAAGGGCCAACCCAAATCTCTCTGGGCCCCCAGGGACGACAGATGGGGGAGAAACCAACCGCCAAGTTCCGCTCATTTCACAAGCTCATGGCAAACCCCAGAGCGTTGCTTTGTTGCTTAAAAACGATTTAATTTTTGCAATCTTCCAAAGAAAGCGGGTGCCGGAGTGAGAATTGATGTTTGAAGAGTGATGTCTGTGAGGTGGAAAGCTGACAGCTCCTCTCACAGGAGGGCAGCTAGCAGGCATGGGGACATGCATGGTCTGGGGTCAAAGTTACCCATGACTTGTCCTTCTCATTTCATAGGACCTGGCTCCCACAAGGAGCCAGCCTCCCACTGTAAGACCAGGACAGCCATCTTCCTGAGATTCATCTAGAGTTCAGCCGCTTCTTCCTCCTCCTGGATCTGACAGAACTCAGGCCCCTGCACAAGTTCTTTTTCCAGTGAGCGAGCTCCGGGTCCTCCAGCCTAAGGGGGTGGCAGGAGAAGAGTAGGCCTAGCCTCAGGCAGCCTGGTCTGAACTAAAACTCAGCCCTCAGATCTGTTGTTCAGCTCTGAGGGTGACTTCATGCAGTTGGACCTGGGCTGTCTTTGCTGGAAGGGGAGAGGAGTGGTATTGTTCCCATGTGGTTGCTGGGCCACTGCACAAGACAACTGTTCTGTGAGGAACCTCACATGACAGCAGGGCCCACACAGGACTTGGTGAAGAGTTGTCCTCTTGCTGTGTTTTCTATTACTGCCAGCACGAATAATACCCTCCAGGTGGCCTCTCTCAAGGGGAGTCATTTACTGGCCAGGGACTTTGGAATTTTATTCTGACAGGGTGGGGGTTGGGGGTACAGAGCACGGGCAGGGGGCACGTGGTCTCAACCTGACCCTTTAAACTCTGGAGCTCACAGTTCTCTTCAAAGCCCTCTATTTGGGTCCATAGAGGAGCCAGGATTTCCAGGACATGTATGTCCCAGGCAGGCCGAGTCTGTGACTGGATCCCTGATCTCTTACAAGGTTTTCACACTGCAGTATAAACAAGGTTCAGGGCCCTGCCACGTTTCCCTGAGGCTACTGGAGGCTGGAGCTACCCAGAGGAGACACCCTCATCCCTGTATTCAGAAGGTTAGGTGTGCACAGGTGACCCAGGTCGCTGGTTGTGGCTGAGGGCAACCTGAGAACACGTGGCAATGTCCTCCCTTGCAGCCTACATCTGGACAGAGTAGCCGGGACACAGCGGCTGTGCTCCCACTGTATCTACCCACTATCAGTGAGGTCATGTCTGCCCACGGTCATTCGGGTCAGTCATGTTTCCTCAGGCCTGATGAAATGACAGGCTGTTCTTACAAGGACACCCACGTAGCTGAACAGAGGTCACTACTGTCCTCTGAGCAGGCCCTGCACATGGACGCCACTGCAGTGACTGTCGTGGAAGCCAAGGAGTCAGAAGCAGCAGGTGAGGCAGCAAGTCATCTCCCACGAGGAGACGGGGAGATCACCCCCAAGCCAGCACAGATGGTTGCTGGGGGAAACCTTCGTTTGATCCCCCAATAAATAATATGTGACAAGCCATCACTCCTAAGAACAACTGTCGCACCCTTGTGACCTCGAGGGTCTCCGTTGTATGTTTTAGCTGAACACCAATGCTCTGAGCAGTCAAGGTAGAGCCTTCTCCCCAGCAGCGGATAGACATGGGCGGTACTAGTTCTGGGAGAGGAGCAAGGCACAATATATACAAGTCCGAGGCGAGCCATCCTAACCTTGATGATCTCAAATACGCCAGAGTAACTGTACAAAGTAGCGATGGACCGAAGGAGAATCCAGGTAGCTGGTCACGCTGGAGACCCAGCGCTAGGTGCTGTTTTAAAAGCTTACTGCATGTAAACTCACTTAATCCTTATAAAGTATTATTGTGGCCATTTTACAGACAAGGAAACTGAGGCTGAGTAACACAAAGTGAGAAGAGAGCAGCCTGGATTTAGGTGCCTACAGTCCATGTTCTGACCAAGGCCGGAGTGGGTGACCTTGACCCAAGGCTAAATAGGTGAGGTGTATCCTATAAAGTCAAGAATCTAAACTGCCTGAGGGGTCCTCGACTGTAATCCCAGAACTTTGTCAAGTGGAGGCAGGGGGACCAGAAGTGTGCCATTCTTGAAATCAAAGCGAGTCTGGGTGATGTGAGACATCACTTCAAACCAAAAGGCACTGAGGTGGGAAACTCTTCCCAGCTTAGAGCAGGGGCACTCAGTGAGTTACCTCCCTGTGAGAAAAGGCTGGTCCTGTGCTGCCTCCTTCCTGATGCCTCTGTTCTACAAGAGAACCCGCCTCACTCCTGCTGCACAGAATGGAGTCTCGCAGGGGTGAGTCTCAGAGTGCCCGCCCCGTGCCCCCAGACTCTGTTCCCCAGCACAATTGTGCAAGCTTCTATTACAGCAAGTGTGGAGGTCGCTCTCGCGGTCAAGGGTTTTTAACTGCAAAGGAAGAGGAAATGTATGTCAGAAAGATGGCACTCTGCCAACCCCACATTCGTGTGGGGGATCTCACATGTGAAATGGTTCTTTGGAAGAAGTTGGGTGCTCTGTGTTCTAGGGTGGGGTGAGGGTGGGAGGGCAGGATGGTTTCTGTGAAGGCTGCCATGTAGCAGGGTGGGGACAGCCCTAAGACAACCTGAGGGAAAGTGAGGGCAGATGAGGCTGTAGGGATGAGGAAGAAAGGACGGGGGACAGAGGGAAAGAGTAATGAAGGAAGATGCTGGCTTCAGAGAGTGACACCTCTCTCAAGAACAAGGAGGCCACATGGTATCTAGGATCTAATTTCTGAGACCTGAGAGTTCCTGAACATGTGCTGGGCTGTGCTCCTGCACTCACTCCCTGTGGCCCTCCAGGTCCACAGTGATCAGTGAGCACAGGCAGAATATGCTGGGCATGCTCTGTGGAGTTCACCCTCCAGGTCATTCTCTCTCTTGCTGCCCATCTTGTCTTGAAAAGGCCTTGAAGCATGACAGAAGGTAAGGCAGGGGACCTGATGGATGCCAGCTACTCCCTCGGCCAGCTACTCCCCCAGCTGACCTTAGGAGGTAAGAGGAAGTCTCAGGGTAAAGAAGACAGGAGTCTTTTGGGTCCTCTTCTGCTGCACGCATACTAATTCCATGAGCACATACTTCCCCGTGAAGAAAAGTAGCATGTCTGTCCCATGAGGTGCTGCGAGTGTAGCTCAAGGTGCTGATTTCTTCCTTAAGGAATGTCTGAGGACCAACTGTTGGGAAGAACACCACACTGTTGGGCATCAGCACAACAAACAGAGACCTTGCAGCTGAAGAATTTGAGTGGAGGGGCAGATCAAGGATACTGTCTGGTATTTTCCTGAGAACACAGCCCCATGGGGCCATCCCTGAGGTAGTCTGGGAGCCATGGGAAGTGAGGAGCCTTGTCCTAGCTGGCACCTGCCTCTCTACCCACAGCCACTAGCCACAGCCAGGGGCAGTACCACCATGAGCTATTTGGCTAAGAGCAGCATTGAGACCACTGACCGAATATTGCACACAGGTGACAGTCACCAGGTTGTACATAGCTACACTCTGAGAACACCGGCCTCGGGAAGTACCCCACTGCCCCCACACTCCACCACAGGACCATCCCTCCTTTACTGTGAGCAGGGATTGTGAAAGGTTTGAGCCTATCCTGGCTCTGAAGCAGATGTCTGGCATGGCTCAGCCAGGGCTCTGCCTCTCCCTGCCTCCTCCCCATCCTGGTAACCACACTGTTACCAAGTGACCTTACACACAGCTCACCAGAAACCACTTCTTTCCATGGTGTTGCCACAGATGCACCTCCCTTCCTTTAAGGGGACACTGTGGCTGCCACGGGGCGTCTGGCAAACGGAGGCTCTTGTTCTTGGAGTCTTGAGTCTGCATTCCAGGCCAGGAACCTGACCATGATGCTTCGGCCTCTGAGGAGAGGCAACACAGGTTGTGAAGTAGATGACTTCAGATCTGAAAGGGAATGACCAAGTCAGTCAGCTCCATGACCAGTGCTGGGCCTTGGATGATCCCCTAATCTATCAGTGCTTGATGGGTTCTCCGTTTATCAAAGATTCAGTGAAACACACGGGGCTCAAAGGAGTGCTGGGTGTGAAGACACTCTGAAACTCCCAGATCTGTGGGTATGCATCATTCCCAGTGGCCCTTGAGTCACACGGTGGCAGGGGTGGAGGAGGCTCACTTGTTTACCATCCTGTATTCCTGAACTTTTGTCTTGTTGAGCATTTTTCCCCCTTTCCTTTTAGTTCTCTTGGGACACAATGTTCACTGGTGACCCCTTGGTCTCTGAACACGTGTTCCCATGCAGACCCAAATCCACGGCTGTCCTCACTACAAGGGCATATCATAGATCGAGTAGGGAGGCCAGAGTGGCCTGTGGGAAGCATCCTGCATCCAGACAGCCCCATTAGACACTAGTAGTCTGTAATTTGGAGCCTGAAAAACATTAGCTGGAACTTAAAAATAAGTTGGGCCTTGTTCCCTGGATGTTTCAAAGTCAACTGAAATGGTAACCCAGGGTTTAGCCCAGATTGTGTGGGTGCTTTTAGAAGCTGGTGACTTTAAGTGCTGTGGGGGTGTTTGGGGTCCTGCGGTGCCAGACTCCATTTGGGGAATCTACTCTGCTCGGCCTTTCTGGGTAAGTTGTTTGTTTTGGAGAGAGAGAGAGAGAGAGAGAGAGAGAGAGAGAGAGAGAGAGAGAGAGAGAATATGAGAGAGAGAGACAGAGACAGAGGAGAGACAGAGAGACTAGAGAACAGACCCAGGGCCTTTAGGCAATGCTGAACCACTGGGCCACATTCCCAGGCCTCCAGGGTCTCTTTAAGTTTCCAAACCGGCCATAAGCTCATTTTACAGCTTAGCAGACTTTGAACTTACAGTCTTACTGCCTCAGTCTCCCAAGCAACCGGATACAGGTCTGTGCCACCAGGCTTGGCTAGGTGACAGTTTTATGAAAACAAAGGCCTTTTGTCCCTGGAGATGTTGGCTACTGCCCAAGTCCCCAAGTCACCCCTTACTATAAAGCCTGTCTCAGTTCAGGCTCATGCTCTGCTGTCACTTGTCACTTAGCATCTGGGAGCTACTGTTTGCTCACTGTGAAATGGGAACAGCGTTCCCCACTGGCAAGGGCTTGTGGGTATTACACAAGATAACACAATGGAGAGGGTTTGGCACTAAGAAGACGCAGAAACAGTATTGCAACTGTCCCCTTCCACTGCTGCCTCCCAGATGCCCCAGGACCCTGAGGAAGAGTCCAGATGGGCTCTCAGATCTGGGAAGTTAAAGAAGAGAAGTTAGACGGTATGGGGCTCTCCAGATTTGCTGCTCAGCAGCCAGTGAGTTCCCAGAGGCTCCACATCTGCCCCACACATGTGAAGCCTTCGATGCCCTGCAGCTGCCAACTTGAACTGAACCCATTTTAGATGGTGCTCCAGCAGTGCCAGCCTGGGCCAGAAAGTCACCTGAGAGAACTAATTAGCCAGAGGCTAGAGGCACAAGATTTGTGTGTACATGTATGTGTGTTTATGTATATCTGTGTGTATGCATATGCATCTGTGTGTATGTATCTATGTGTGTCTGTGTGTATGTATCTGTGTGTATGTATACGCATCTGTGTGTGTATATGTGTATATGTATCTGTGTGTGTCTATGTATATATGTGTCTGTGTGGTGTGTATGTATCTGTATGTCTGTGTGTATATGTATCTATTTGTGTGTCTGTGTGCATATATGTCTGTGATTGTATGTATCTGTGTGTCTGTGATTGTATGTATCTGCGTATCTGTGATTGTATGTATCTGTGTGTGTCTGTGTATATGTGTGTCTGTGTGTGTCTGTGTTTATCTGTATCTGTGTGTCTGTGATTATCTGTATCTGTGTGTCTGTGATTGTATGTATCTGTGTGATATGCATCTGTGATTGTATGTATCTGTGTCTTTCTAGGTGTGTCTGTGAGTGTATTTGTGTGTCTGTGATTGTATGTATCTGTGTATATCTGTGTGTGTGTATGTGTGTGTGTCTGTGTGTATCTGTGTCTTTCTATGTGTGTCTGTGATTGTATGTATCTGTGTATGTCTGTGTGTGTCTGTGATTATATGTATCTGTGTGTCTGTGATTGTATGTATCTGTGTATATCTGTGTTTGTATGTATCTGTGTCTTTCTATGTGTGTCTGTGATTGTATGTATCTGTGTATGTCTGTATGTATATGTATCTGTGTCTTTCTGTGTGTGTATATATATCTGTGTGTGTGTCTGTGTGCATATGTGTCTGTGATTATCTGTATCTATGTGTCTATGATTGTATGTATCTGTGTGTCTGTGATTGTATGTATCTGTATGTCTGTGATTGTATGTATCTGTGTGTCTGTGCTTGTATGTATCTGTGTATATCTGTGTGTGTCTGTGTGTGTATATATCTGTGCGTGTCTGTGTGTCCACAGGAGGTTATGTGTGCATCTTTCTCCTCCCTCTTACAGAGCTCCTGGAGTGTAGCCAACACAGAGAGTTGGAGATGAGGATCCTGAAAGCACCCCACTGAGTTCTCTGTGCTTCTAGAGATTCTGGGGAGCTAACAAGGCTGATAGAAGATTCTGAACTGCTAATGGCCAGGTCTGGGAATGCAGCTGGATTGGCTGAGTCCTTGCCTAAGCCCTGGGTTTAAGTCTCAGCACACCTAAAGCATGTGCGGAAACATGTGTGTGATCCCAGCATTTGGGAGGCAGGAGGATCAGGAACCCCAGGTCATTCTTGACTACACAGCACATGAGACTACACTTCAACAAAGGATGCCAATGTTTAATACAGCGATCCCCCTCATCCACCCATCCATCCATCCATCCATCCATCCCTCAATCCACCCATCTATCCACCCACCCCCCACCCATCCATCCATCCACCCACCCATCCACCCATCCATCCATTCACCCACCCATCCACCCACCATCCACCCATCCATCCATCCACCCACCCATCCATCCACCCATCCCATCCACCCACCCATCCATCCATCCATCCATCCATCCATCCATCCATCCACCCATCCCTCCATCCATCCACCCATCCATCCATCCCACCCATCCATCCATCCACCCACCCATCCATCCATCCACCCATCCATCCACCCATCCACCCACCCATCCATCCACCCATCCATCCACCCATCCATCCATCCACCCATCCATCCACCATCCACCATCCATCCACCCACCATCCATCCACCCCCATCCCATCCACCCACCCATCCCATCCACCCACCCACCATCCATCCACCCACCCATCCACCTACCCTCCTATCCATCCATCCATCCATCCATCCATCCATCCAACCCTCCAACCCCCCCATCCACCCACCCACCCACCTGCCCCCCACCCACCACCCACCCTTCCATCCACCCATCCACCCATCCATCCATCCACCCACCCATCCATCCCCCACCCACCCACCCTTCCACCCACCCACCCACCACAACCACCCACCCATCCATCCACCCACCCATCCACCCATCCATCCGTCCATCCATCCATCTACCCATCCATCCGTTGTCCATCCATCCATCCAATGTTCACTCAGGAAGGTACCTGGCGCTTGCTCTTCCACTCTAATGACTCAAATAAAGACCGAGTGCTCCCCGAGTCAGAAGAACTTACAGTGCCGTCAGCTTGGTATGAGGATGGACCACTGGGCTTCACTGCCGGAGAGTCACACACTGTGCTTCACTGCCGGAGTCTTCCTCCCTCGTTTCCTCTTCTCCAGTCCTTCATGGGAGGCAGCTCACCTCAGTGTCCATCCCACAGCCCTAGGGACTGACACTGGGGGGTGTCTTCCTTGCCGTCTGCATCTCAACAGTTGCCTGTGGGTTACGAGGAAGAACAACACGCCATTTAAATGAGATCATTCCTTAAATGCAGAGGAATCCAGGGCACAGAGAAAGGACACTCTTCCTCAGGCAAGAAACATTTGGGACTTGGCAAATTCTAAAGCAAGGTCCCAAACACCAGCTGCTTCTACCCTCTGCTACACATAGACCCAGGGGACCAGGCAGCTCAAGGCTCCTCAGGCAAGGGCACTTCCCTAGATAGCATGGAAACTTGCTTGGAGGGCCCACCATGTCAGGACTCAGTTCAGCACTCATCCTGTTAGCACTTGGTTAAACAACAGCATCTCAGCACTGACTTCAGTGCCCCTTCTGCCATCCCTCAACTCAACACCCACCCTAGCATCACTCATTACAGCACCTACCCTAGCATCACTCAGCACAGCACCCATCCTAGCATCACTCAGCACAGCACCCATCCTAGCATCACTTAGTTCAAACTAGAGACACAAAACCTTTACATGAGTTCACCCATGAGTATATACATGTGTGTGTGTGCATATGTGTGTGTGTATACATATATATATAGGGTGTGTGTTTATGTGTGTAAGTGGTATGTATATGTATGTGGAATGTGTGGTGTATGTATATGTGTGTAAGTGATATGTGTATGTGTGTAGAATGTGTGGCATGTATATATGTATATATAGGGGTATGTGTATGGTTGTGTGATGTGTGTATGTATATGAGTGTGTTTGTACTATGTTAATCCTCATATTAACATCTCAACTCAGCTCTCATCACTTCACATTTCCTCTTGCCAAACACACACAGCCTACAAAACATGGACACACACACACACACACACACACACACCACAGACATGGATACACATACCACATACCATGGACACACATGCATGTACCATATACGCACATCATTTACACACACATGCACACACACACCACACAAACATGGAGACACACATACATGGATGCACACACAGATATGTGCACATAGCAATAAATAGAAGTCAACTAAGCGTGTTTCCCAGCAATCAACACAATAGACCCCTTTCAAGGAAGCAGAAGTCTCCTCACATAGGTGTTCTGGAAACCTCTGTCTCTACTGGACTGCCAGAAGCCACGGTAGAAACAACTAATGCTAGGGACCCTCCATTCCTTCTCTCCAGTGGCAATCCACCAGTAGACCACTCCTGCTTGTCTCCGTGCAAAACTCTCTCAGCTTATGGTACCCGGAGAATGCTAAGCCACAGGCCCATGCCTTCCTCTAGCCCAGTCATAACCAACACGAGGGACAGGCTCCACCAAGACCCCTCCCTCAGCCTGCTGTGGTCACACAGCCAGATGAAGGACCCCACCTGGGGGACTTCACAAAGGCGAATATAGAAAAGCGCTGACACAAGCTTGTCATGCTAAGGAGACCCAGCCAAGGTGTCTTGGCACGGCCTGCAGCTTGCTGTGAGGGTGCTCTGGAGGTCTGGCTGAGGCTGAGAGAAGTAATCCTAGGGCTTCCAGCTTGCTGGGCCTCATTGTGTGGTCCCTAAGCCCTAGGATCAGGACGAGAACCCTAGGCCAGGGTTCCAGGCACAGCTCAGGGGGCCCACGCAGAGACTCTCTCACTGTGGTGAGAGAACATATAAACATCAGTGGATATTTTTGTTCATTTCTGCATATTAATAAACTTCCTGACAACTGGCCTGTGGCTTTACAATATCCTCACACCTAGCACTACTCTTGGCACCTAGCAGGGACTCAGAATGTGTAGTCTGGGACTTCCCACTGGCTGCAGTGCTAGGCCCAGACCTGCTTCCTGAGCCCAAGTCTTAGGATCCTGTGTAATTCTGCAGAGGAAGTGTGGCTGCCCCCCTACCAGCAGCTGGGTCATCTCTTACTCATCGTCTGCTCATTACGGTGAAATCAGAGTGCAAGCCAATCCCGGCCTCAGTGGTTTCCCCGTGACTGGCCTTCAATAACAATCTGTCTCTGATCCCTCGGCCCACACAGGCTGCACCCTCCCAGACTGCTCTGGGCACTTTGATGACAGGCTCCATCTAAGTGTCCCCAGAATGCCCTGCCTCTCCCTGGGGAGGGTCCCCTATAGACCTGCAGGGAACAGTAAGATTTGAAGTCTCACCTCTTCTAAGCCGGTGAGACTTGAAGAGCACACCATGATAATGGGGGCTTGGGTGATGGCTCAGTCATCAAAGTGCCTGCCCGGCAAGCATGAGGTCCTAGAGTCTGGACACCCAACATCCAGGGAAAAGCTGGGCCTGGCAGTAAACATCTGTAAACCCATGGCTGGGGGGAATGAAGACAGGAGGATCAGTAAGTTCCAGGCCAATGACAGACCTCATCTTAAAAACAAGGTACAACCTGATAGAATGACCTCTGTCCTCTGAGTACACACAACCATGCACACACAACCACACAATCACACACACACACACACAACCACACACATACCCACACACATATAACCACACACACATAACCACAAACACATAACCACAAACACATAACCACAAACACATAACTACACACACACACACACAAATCCACACACAACCATACACACACAACTACTCACACATACAACTACATATCCAACCATATGCACACACAACCACACACACAACCACACAAACATAACAACACAACACACCACACACACAACCACACAACCCCCACATAAACCCATACATATACAACCAACACACACAACCATAACACACACACATACACAACCACACACAAACCATATGCACATAACCCCACACACAACCACACACACACACACACACAACCATATACACACACAACCACACAAACAACAACATAACAACACAACATAACCATATACACAACACACACACACAACCAATCACACACATAACTACACATACACAACCACACCCACAAAAACCACACACATAACCACACACACAACCACACACAAAAAAACCTTACATACACGAAAACCACACATAACCATGCACAGAATCGCACACACAGAAAACCATACACACACAACCACTCACACATACAACCATACACACACAAATCCACACAGAACCACACAATAAAACCACACATACACAACCACACACACATAAAAACCTTACATACACACCAAAACCACACATAACCCCACACAACCACTCACACAGAAACTGTACACACAACCCCACGTACAGTCAATCACACACACACACACACACACACATATACAACCACACACACATACACAAAACCACACACATAACCACATACACAAAACCTTAAAACCTTACACACACAAAAACCACACACAACCTCGCACAGAATCACACACACAGAAAACCATATACACACAACTACACATACACAGCCATATACACACACAACCACACACATAACCACACATGCACAACTACACACGCAACCACACATGCACAACCACACACACACAACCATACATACAATAAAATATGTTAAAAAGCCAAGCAGATCCAAAGCTTGGAAAGAGGGAAAGACGCAGACGCTGATTTGCGGTGTGATGTTACTGTGGGCTCCACACGCTGATCAACCTAGTCAGGGTCACTACGGCTGTGCTGAAACACCATGACCAAAGCAACCTGGGGAGGAAAGAGATCATTTGGCTTACTCTTCCACACCACTGTGCATCATGGAAGAAAGTCAGGACAGGAACCTGAAGGCAGGAGCTGAGGTAAAGGCCATGCACTGGGTGCTGCTTACTGACTTGCTCATCATGGCTTGCTCAGCCTGCTTTCTTATAGAGCCAGGACCGCCAGCCCAGGGTTGGCTCCACCCACAATGGGCTGGCCCCACCCACAATGGGCTGGGCCCTCTCGTCAATCACTAATTAAGCAAATGCCTTACAGGTTTGCCTACAGCCAAATCATATGAAGGCATTTTCTCAGTTGAGGAGCCCTCTTCTCCAGTGACTCTAGCTTGTGCAGAATTGACATAAAATTAGCCAGCACGCTAATTTACAAAAGTGCTGGAATTGAACATTAAATTCACCTGGATGGTTTGACCTGCCCAGCAGCCAAAGTAAAAGTGAGATATGGCCAGGCATAGTATTTGTCATGCCAAACGAATGGTACCCTCAGAGCAAGCATAACGAGTACACCACAAAAGAGACAAAAGACAAGAAATGCTGATGCGGATGTGGGGGATGGAGGAACGCGTATACACTGCTGATGGCAGTATCAATGGGTGCAGCCATTTTGGGTATCAGGAGTTCTCAAACAGCTACAGCTGTCGTATAGCCCAGCTGTACCTCTCCTGGGCTTATTCACACAGTCCTTACGGAGCAGAACAGAACCAGCCTTGGTGTGCATTCACAGATGAACCCGTAAGGAAAAGTGGGTGGGGCACAGGGCGGCAAGTTATCGGCCACCGAAAAATGGCGGGGAGGGCTTTTCAAGGAAATGGATGGAACTTTCTGTTGGGTTAAGCAAAATGGCTAGACTCAGAAGGGTAAATACTGTGTTTTCTCTCATATGAGGATCCTAGGTACTGATTTTCTCACACACACACACACACACACACACCCGCCCGGAGTGGGGAGATATAGTCAATGAAGCAGAAAGGTAACAGTGAGATGGGGGATGGGGGGGGGAGGAAGAGGCGGAAACAAGAGGAGGGGGAGGGTTGAGAACAGGAGACATGAAAGCAAGGGGGGTGGATATTGAAAGAGAGTGAGATCAACAGGCTAAGTGTGTATGCAGGGCAAATGCCAGGCAGAGCCCATGACTCTATGCTGATTTTAGAATGTTCCTGGGACACAGGGAGCAGCTCCCTTGGTGATCAGAGAGTCTGCAGAGGGGGAAACCCTTAACACACTCCAGGCCTCCTTACCTTGTGTCCCACATCCCCAATCCCCTCCCCTTTCTTCCTCACATCTGATTCCAGACCGACCGGGGGGAAGATGAACTTGGGAGAGAGGGCTCAGACACACGGTGAGCAACTGTGAAAACATAGGTGGCTCGAAACCTTAATTTTTTAAGGTTAAGAGATTAGACCTTCAGGGGCTGGCCCATTTTAAAGCAGACGCTGAGTAAACGGCAATGCCTAATACCAGGGACTAAGTCAAGTATGGGACAATGCTGGGCACTGGGTAAGGATTTATTGGTGACCCCTCTTCCCACATGGTGTCCTTATCTGTTGCTGTAATGCAGGGTCTCTGATCTGTAGACCAGACCAGAGACCTAAACCCTGACTCTGGGGGCCTCTCCCTGGTGAGAATGACTGCCTGGCTTGCCTTAGGCTTTCCTGTTACCAGGGAAACCAGGCAATGTGGACAAGGGTGTGTGTGTGTGTGTGTGTGTGTGTGTGTGTGTGTGTGTGTGTGTGCATGTACACACACACAGAAATGCACGATGCCCATGGTTGTCCTCTTGCTCTTGAGACCATGGTTCCTACTGGCCTGTACCTCACCAATGTAGCTAGGCTGCTTGGCCATTGAGCCCTGGGGATCTGCCTGTCTCTTCTACCCCATCTTGGGAATAGATTCATACACCAGCATGGGAATCTGAAGTAGGGTCTTCACTGCTTGTACTACAAGCACTTTAGGAACTGAGACATCCCCCCTCCCCAGGACCAAGACTTTTCTAAAGGCATCAAACAAACAAACAAACTGCCAGGGCAAAGAAACCCAAGAGCTATGACTTCAGAAGCTGATGGCAGCACAGGGAAGCCTTGGCTCCCTGTGCCTTGACGCTCACTGAGTCCTGAAACCGAGCAGCTTTCAGAAGATGAACCTAGAGTGGCAAGGGCAGAATGCAGCATTTGGCAGTGAGGAAGAGCTTGTCTGACGAGCTCCAGATTTCTGTGATGACGACCACAGAGGAATGCCCCAGAAAGGGAACATCAGAACCCTGTCCACTCAAGCACAGGCTTCTTGGTACTGAGCTGAGGCTTGATCCCCTAGGGCTTTGTCTGTGCCAGGCAAGCACTCTGTCCTCTGCCCTACCCTGGTGCTGAGAGCCATCTTTAAAGAACTGTGTCTTTGAGTGGGTGAAGGTGATGTAAAATACAGTGATATATCTAGACTGCCCAGGAGTCAAAATAGAAAAAACAATGGAAATTAGGAACTGCTTTAATACAAAGATAATAAAGCCAAAATATATCAAATCTTCAAGGGTTCAGCCAAAGCTTGCTTAAGAGAAATTTATAGCTGCACATGCGTCAGTGGAGGAGAGAAAGAACGAGGAGACAATGAACTAAGTCTTCTAGAGAGAGCTTAATGAGAAGCAGGAAATTAAGGCCTGAGATAGTCCAAGAAGGGGGATTAACAAACAGCGGGAGTTGGCAGAACGGAAAACAAGAGAAAAATAAGAAAACGACCAAACCAATCACTATTCCAGAAAGACTCATTAAACTGGTAAGCCGGCCTAACTGGTTTTGTTTTAAAGGAGAAGCCACAGTAATCAATATCAAGAGCTAGAAAGATACTGACATTAAATATAAGTCGAAACTCTGGAGCCTAAGGACAGAAAATTTTAAGATTTAGTTGAGAAAGAAATTATTTCATAAATTCAACATACTAAACCCGAACCATCTATCCATTGAGAAAGAAAAGTCATAATGAAAGACAAGTTCCACCAAGAAAACTCCAGGCCCAGTGGCTTCAGCAGGGGATTCTTCCAGACATTAATCTCACACAGTCTTTTAGGGAGTAGAAATGAGTTAATTTATTTTGTAGTAATGTCAAACTGTGGCAAAGAAGGAAAGTTACGAGCCATTTGTTTTTCCTGAGCACAGATGTTAACAGGAGGTGAAGCATCGCATGTGGAATTCAGTGTCTGTCAAAAGAGCAAACGCATCACAACCAACCTATGATGTCATCCTGGGACTGTGCTCAGTACGATCTGCTGCAGCAACAATGCAGAACGAGATGATCGATGGATCAGCCCTGGAGGCTCAGAACAAGCGCTTAATGACAGTCAAACCCTAATGACAATAAAGCCAAAAAGGAAACTAAGAATAGAATAAATACAAATTAAATCTATCTAATAGTCATAGACGTCCAGCAAGTATCACATTGAATGTTTAGATATCGATATGTTCCCATAGTATTTGGGATTAGAATAGGATGCTATTTATCTCCACCTATATCTGTTATTATATTATAAATTTTAGCCTTTGCAATAAAGCAGGAAAATTAAGATGTGAAAAGAGAGATAAAATCATGGTTACTTACAGGCTATATCAGTGGCCATGTAAGAAACACACACACACACACACACACACACACACACACTACCTAAAAACTATCAGAATCAATAAATTAAACAAGGTTGTCAGACAAAGAATATTAGTATGTAAAAGTCTGTTGTATTTTTATGCAAAGATAAAAGCAGAATCCAAAAAAGGCAATATTGGTAAGACACACTACAATAACACTCGGGCTCGCCTTTCATCAAAAGAAACTGTGATGGGTAAAAGGGAAATCCACAGGGAAGATAAGAACAACAGAGAACCAAGAAATGCCTCAGATCCAGAAATCGCATCGAGCACCAAGAGGCACCAAGAGTGACAGACAACATGAGGAGAAATGGCAAAGTAGTCTGAGGTGTACTTGAGTGATAGAGTGTTTGCCCAACATGCATGAAGTCCTGGGTTTGATTCTAAGCAACATACAACACACACAAGAAAAAGCACATACACATTCAAGTGTGTCCATCCCCTACAGACTCATGAGGCGGGGGGGGGGGCAAATTTTCTGAATAAGCAACACTTGAAAAGTTGCTTCTGATGGCTAACTTGACACAGCCTAGAAAACCTGAGTTCTCTACACTGGATTGGCTTTCTGTGCATGTCTGTAGGATGCCATGTTAATTAAGTTAATTGTTGTGGGAAGATTCGGCCCACAGTGGGTGGTACCATTCCCTAGGCAAGGTGTCCTGAAGTGTATACAGTGGGAAAATCAAGCTGAACAGAAGCAAGTAATCAAGTGAGCCTTTATGAACTCATTTCTCTCTGCTCTTAATGTGGATTTGATGTGATTAGTTGAAGGTCCTGCTTTGACTTCCCCACAACGATGGATTATAACCTGGAAGTATAAGATGAAATAAATCCCTTTTCTTCTAAGTTGCTTTTTATTTTTTAATCAGGGCATTTTATCGTAGCAACAGAAATGGAATTAGAACAGCCTTTCACCTCAGGAATCATCAGAGAAAGTCAAGCATACTACTCAAAATGGCCAAGATGAATGACAGACCTAGCATTGGTTAGGAACTGCTCATTGGCTGAGAACCAGTAGAGCAGCAATGCAAAGCTATGCACTGAGCTGGGGAGGTGGGGGGCGTGCATGCTCTGACCCAGGGCTTCCACTCTTTGATATACACTATGCAGACATGTTCACACCAAGAGATGGGTACAAGGAGGCTCTTAGAACACCATTTGGCTAGGACCAAATCTAAGTTTATTCAAATGACCAGCAGTAGAAACTGTGATATGTTCTTGGATTTTTTTTTTTAACATCATTAAAAAGAAAAAAGGAGCTGGGCTGAGGACAGGGCTCAGTAGGTAAAGCAGTTGCTTCATAAACCTGAGGATCTGAGTGTAGTTCTGCAGACCCCACATGTAGATGGATGCTCAGTACACGTCTCAGCCCCAGTGCTCCTACAGAGTGAGAGAAAGACAGGAACAGCTGGCTGGGTGCTCACGGCAGAGAACACAAAAGAGACGCTGTGTCATACGATGCAGAAGGTGAAACACTACTGGAGGTTGTCCTCTGACCTCCACATGTGTGCCATGGCATGTACATACATGTACATGTATGAACTAAGCCTGGCAATGGAAGCATACCTGTAATTCTCACACCGGGGAGACTGAGGCAGGAGGATCGTGAGTTTGAAGCCAGTCTGGGCTACATGAGACTCTGTGTGAAAAGAAAATTCTTAGACTACTTGTATCTTTTGCAATATTAGAGTAACTTTGAGCTAATACAAAATGGAGGAGGGAAAAAAAACTTGACCAAAAGATACATATTTATAAAATCCACAAACAAGCTAATCTTTGGTGAGAAGAATGGTCCTCAATAGAAGAGGAGAAGGTATAGGAGAGTGTGGGGATTCTATTGTGTGGATGATATTCCGGGCGCTTTTGTGGGTGATGGGTTAGCCGATCCATCCTTTGTGACTGTTCGTATAGCTGTATGCAAAGGCTGGGGCTATCTTAATGCACACTATATTTAACATTTTTAAAGGCTATTTAGTAGTGAGTAATGCAGTCATGGGGTCTGTAACCATCCTAGGCCTCCATGCTCACCTGTAAATTGTATGTCATTAGACCCACTCCAAATGAGCCCTCTGAGTCACAAATGAAGTGACTTAACAGGCCCAGCACAGAGCTGGCTGCACACAGCAGCTTCCTCTATAATCTGGTAAAGAAGTCAAGAAGCTCTTGGCTTCTTTACTGCTAGAGGTAACAGGGCTTGTCTTGCAAGAGCAGCTGGTTCTTTCCCTGTGCTTGAGTGTCAGCAGCAGACTTGGGGATTTTCAAGGCTTCTTGGAACTGGGTCCCAAACTGTCTTTACAGGCTTTCCTGGTCTACAAATCCAAAAAAGCTCTTACCTAATACAGACTGTGGTTTGTGTATGTGTGTATGTGCTCGTGTGCTCGTGCGTGTGTGTGTGTATGTGTGTGTGTGTGTGCATGCTTGTGTATATGTGTATGCTCATGTGTGCATGCATGCTTGTATGTGTGCTTGTGAGTATACTCATGTGTGCAGTCTTGTGTGTGTGTATGTGCATGCGTGTGTGCTTGTGTGTGTGCTTATATGTGTGTGCTTGTGTGTATATATGTGCTCATGTGTGCCTGCATGCTTATATGTGTGCTTGTGTGAGCTTGTGTGTATACTCATGTGTGCCTGCATGTTTGTGTGTGTGCTTGTGAGTGTGTACTTGTGTGTATGTGTATGTTCATGTGTGCATGTATGCTTATATGTGTGCTTATGTGTGCTTGTGTGTGCTTATGTGTATACTCATGTATGCATTCTTGTATGTGTGTGTACATGTGCTTGTGTGTGTGCTCATGTGTGCCTGCATGCTCGTATGTGTGCTTGTGTGTGCTTGTATGTATACTCAAGTGTGCATTCTTGTGTGTGCGTATGTGCTTGTGCGTGTGCTCATGTGTGCCTGCCTATGTGTGTGGGAGGCCAGAAGTCATTCCTTGGGCGTCATTTACATTGGTCTGTCTGAGTGGTTGGTTGGTGCTGTTTTATTTTACATGACAAAGTGTTTTGCCAGCCTGTGTACAAATGGCATCATTTGAAACTGGAGTTCCAGGTGGCTGTAAACCAGTCTGTGAGTGCTGGGAACCTAACTGGGGTACTCTTCAAGGGGAGGAGGGGGGCTACAAACCACTGAACTGTTTATCTAGCCCCTAGCCACCTCTCTATTCCCACACCTTGTTTTATGAGACAGGGTACCTCACTACCCGGAGCTCATCAAATAGCCTAGGCCGGGTGGTCAATGAGTCCTAAAGAGCTTTCTTTCCTGGCTCTGCCTCTCTAGTGCTGGTATTACCACACGCCTGGTTTTTTACGTAAGTTCTAGGGATCTGAGTCCTGTAAGATGTGAGACTGCCATCCTCTGTGCTAGAGACAAGGATGAAGGCAGCGCTCTGCCAGGAGGAGCTCTTCAGAGCTCTGCTGACCACTGCTCCAACTGCTACTGCCTGGAAAGATGTGCTCTTGGTCACCAGATGGCCTTCTCTTTCTTCTGTCTCTTGTTGGGTTGGGACTGCCAGGGAGCAGCATTTGGTGACAGCTTTCAGGTCTGATTTGCCAGCCAGGACGTTTGGCTGGGTGCAGGGTTTCCATGGTGCAGCTGGCCCATGGCCTTGGGTTTCTTCTGGTTTTCGGTGATGCCACTGCATTGCCCAAGTGGCCTCCTGCATGGGACATCCCACGAGTTAGGACCCGTGTGGATGTATGCTCAGCACAGACTTCTTGGTGCTCAGGTGGTCCTGATCGCCAACTACAAACATGTGTTGAGCGGCGTCAGCTCACAAAACATGGTTCTTAGTGTTTCCAGCAGTGCAAAGTGACACGAAGCATCCCATGGCCTTCAGAGAGACGATTCAACCCTCATAGTTCATCTGCCTGTCTTGTTTTTAGCAGGCAGGCTTCTTGGAACAGATCTCAAAAATCAACTCTGGGTCAGTTCAGCAAGAAATGAAAGGGCGGGCAGAGGAGCAAGCTTAGGACATTAAGCAAGATATTCAGGAACAGGGAGATGTCTTTTGACCCCACTGGTCACAGCCATGTGTGCTGTACCATCTCTACCATCCAAACCACCACCCTCAGCCCCACAGTTCATGGTCTTTGTGTCAGTGACATTTACTGGGTAGGCCATTTATGAGAAGCCCATAATGTTTCCTGAGCTGAAGTAAGAATGAAATTCTTTGCCTTCATGAGGTATTTCCCACCTCCACTCTGCAAAGCTTAAGTCGCTCCTGTTCTGACTGCTTCATGGCCCAAAGCATTGAAGACAAAGACATTGATACTGGGCTCTGTTAAAAAGCAAGACAGCTTTTTCCCAGTAGAGCCTAGAATATTACTAGAGAGGGATGGGAAAGGTGGCTCAGTGGGTAAGATCCAAGCATAAGAATCCAAGACAAGTTCCGAGCACCCATGTAAAAAGCTGGACCTAGAGATCCTGAGGGTTTAGCCAATAAGCTTCCCTTCCCGGACATTCCTCCCTGCAAAAGGTATTAAATCTCTGGCCCACCCCCAGGAAGTTGGTATGCATCCATTTTCCACCATGAACAGTCAATAAATGGTACAGGTAAACACGGACTGTCTCTTCCATCAACCACCCCTACTTTCAACAATGGGCTAAGCCAGAATTCCCCATTTCCCCAGCCCTGGGTTCTCATCATCCTCAGCCCTTGTGCCCCCAATCATCCTGGCCTTGTCGAGGGCCTGTGGATCCCCTGATCCTTTATTCCTGACTCCTCTGTATGGAGCTCTCAGGAGTCATGGAACCCCAACTCTGGCCTCCCCCATGTTAGATTGTGTTCTCCCACCCTCTGAGCAGTATGTATGAATGTGGATGGAATGAAGGGCTCTCCCAGGTGGGATACTCTAATAAGCCTTCTTTGGGCAGGGTAGTAGTGGGTGAAGACACTGTTAGAAGCTTAAAGAGGCAGACACCCTTAGGGACAATCCTATGTTAAGAGACCCACAATGTGTCCTTCCTTTGGATGTGGTTAAAAACTATTTGGGAAAAAGAAACTAGGCAGGCCCAGAAGTATTCAGATCTGATACATATATATATATATATATATATATATATATATATATGTGTGTGTGTGTGTGTGTGTGTGTGTGTGTGTGTGTGTGTGTGTGTGTGTGTTAAACTGACCGTGCTCAGTAATGGTCGTCTTAAACTGAGCATGCTCCAGAGTGAGCCTGCCCCCAAAGTACTTTTCCATATGAGCATGTGCGGGCTCTCCAGATAAAATCCACCCCTCCCTCATTCCCTCATTACTGGAGGACTTTAGAAATAAAGCACCTCCTGGGTTCTTCTTACTTACTTACTTACTTACTGGTATTAAACCTTTCCTCTCTCTCTTAGTTCTTGGCCACGATTTTTTTTAAGCTTCTCACTCACCCACTGTGTTCAGTTACAGCATGGAGCAGCCATATTGTTGTCTAGAATGGGATATGTATGTCTACAGGCTCAAGGAGGAAAGTGTGCTCTGAGCATACTAGGTTAGAAGGGGATCCTAGAGTACAGCTACCAGGAACACCTAGAAAACCACCCTTGAAGGATTTGGAGGAGTAAGGGAGACAAGTGGCTGCTTGTGTGCTTATGCTCTCCCCCAGGAGAATGCTCTCCCCCCAGGAGTAGCAGGTGCAACACCCCCCAGCCAGAGAGGCCCCACCCAGTGTCAAGCCAAGCACTGACCCCAGCCAGAGAGGGCAGGGTCCTACCTGGTGTCGAACCAAGCACTGAGGGAATGTCAGTAAAGAGGCTAGCCACCCAGAGCTGAAGCCAGTGCGTGTGCAAGAGAACAAGGTACACAGTCCCAGGGCCCTGAAGGACAGAGAGGTTTCGTCACCGCGTTGCGTCATGCCGTCCTGTGAAGTGGAGAAAGTGAAATTTGCAGAGCTTAGAAGCCAGCGGTTGTCCCATGGCTGTTCTAATTTCCTTCTGTTGCTCTGATAAAACCCCAACCAAAAGCAACTTGGGGAGGAAAGGGTTTACCTCAGCTCACACTTCATCACTGATGAAAGCCAGGGCTGAAACTCAGGCAGGAACTGAAGCAAAACCCGTGGAGAAACACCGCTTGCTGGCTCCGTTACAAGCCCACGCTTAGCTAGCTGTCTCGATACAACCTGGGACAACCTGCCCAGAAGTGGTGCTGCCCACAGTGGACTGGGCCTCCCAAATTAGTTAGGCAGGGCCGCAGGCTGATCTGACCTAGGCCATTCCTCAATTGAGGCCCGTCTTAGATGACTCTAGCTTGTGTCAAGTTGACAAGACCGACCAGGACAATAGAAGACAGAAGACTTAGAGAAACAGACCATTTGCTGCACTAGGCACTAACCACGCCAACTTGGGCGAGTCTCTTAAGTTCTCTGAGTCTATCTGCTTGTCAATAAAGTGAGGATGGCTTTTGACAGGAAAAGATCGATGAGTGGTAGTCCCTTATAAAGCACCTTGCCAACAGGAAGGATGAAAATTGTTCTTCTTTAATAAATGGTTGTGACTAATGCTATCTATAAGCTATGGTGGAGAGTTGTGGAGATGTTCACTTATAAATACACCCCACCGCCATTCTCTTCTTTGGTTCTCTAGCACAGATCCTGCTGCTCCCCCACCCTACCCCCAGGACAAGCTGTGGCCAGAGAACCGCTCTGATCTGCACTCTCCCTGGGCCGACATGGAGGAGATAAATCTTTTGTATCGAACCAGAAGAAGGCTTCAGCAACAAAGGCCAATTCACCATCTGAATAAATTACAAATTGTCCCGTGGCAAATTCCTCAAGCTACACAAGGCAGCACAGTTCCCTTCGGAGGAGACGGGAAGAGCCTGGCTGGACCTGAGCCAAACCGTGTCCATCCGGCCCGGGAGAGGCAGAACACGGCCCAGCTGACCACATGAAACAATGCCTATGAGACACAGATGTCTGGTGGGCGTGGTGCTGTTGGTCTCCATCATTTAAAAGCCTTCTGTGTCTGTTCTTTACTCACAAACTCCTTCCCCCAACCACCACCACCGGTCTCTCTGGATCAGTGAGTTGGAGGGAAGTGTGGCTGGGTGTCTGGGTAGCAGTGTGTGAGGGCTGGTTCTCTCCCTGCAGCCATGGTCTTCCCTACCTGCCTGGTGCTGCCTGCTTAGCTAACAGCTCTTGTTTAAATTAAAGTGAGTTTAAAACTGATTCTGCTTGGGGAACTCCGAAGCTCCCTTGTGATTAAGTGGGACTACCCAAGAGTGATATAAAATTGGGTCTGGGCATCGCTGCATTGGAGCATTGTGCTAATGAACTGAAGGTCAGAGGTTCTATGCCCTCTTGAAAGGAACAGTTCATTTCACTCCACCTCGAGGCCTCAGACTCCACCCCTAACCTTGGCCATCTGCCTCTGAGAAGAGCCTTCAGTCACCAACAGGACAAAGTGAGAGGGGAGGACCTGCCCCATGCTAACCCACCAACCCCATTAGAAAGAAGACCCAAAATACGACCTGTGGATCACGGGCCAGCATTTTTTAATTCTGTAGGTGAGAATTATTACATTTTGTTAGCGCAAGCGAATCAAAACACATGTGGGACCAATGAATCAGGTGTCATGGAATCCAGGACTACTAAAGGCCTGGTTCTCAGTTCCTGAGTCAGCTGACAGAGAGGAAGCTAAACAGGTATGAGATGACACATGGCGGTCACATAGTCTTTATTTAGCCAGGGGCACAACTGGTGTGGATCGTTGCAACCAATAGATAATACTGGGGGCTGGGGAGATGGCTCAGTGGTTAAGAACACTTGCTGCTCTTGCAGAGGATCAAAGCTTGGTTCTCAGTACCCACAGTTGGAAGCTCACAACATCCTGTAACTGCAGTTCCAGACCTGAAGTCCTCTTCTGGCCTCAATGGACAACTGCAATCCTGTACAGCCCCCACCCCCATCATCGTCATCATCGTCGTCATCATTATCATCATCACCATCATCATTTTCATTATCACTACCACCACCACTACCACCGCCACCATCATCATCATCACCACCACCACCACCCACCACCACTACCACCCACCACCACCCACCACCACCAGTACCACCAGCACCACCACCACCACCAAAAACAACACCAATACCATCATCACCACCATCACCACCACCACCACCATCACTACCAATAGCAGCAGCACCATCTCTACCACCACCACCACCCAACACCACCACCCACCACCACCTCCACCACCACCACCATCACTACCTCCACCACCACCACCGCCTCCACCACCACCACCAAAAACAACACCAATACCATCACCACCACCATCACTACCTCCACCACCACCAGCACCAGCACCACCACCAGCACCAGCACCACCACCACCACCACCACCATCACTACCAACACCAGCAGCACCACCACCAACACTAACACTAACACCAGCACCACCAACGCCACCACCAAGTGGAGAGCCAGAGCTCTGAACAATTGATGTTCAATGCTCTGATGGACTCTTCATTCTCGGTGCTTCAGATTTATCTCCCAGAGAGTCCTCCTGCCTCTGTTTCTATCCTGAAGGTATCATCCCCATGGAGAGGGAGGTCATCTGCATCCTTGGAATAACTTGATGTTCATATACCGGTGAGAAACTGTGAACCATCTTGCTTTTTTTTTTTTTTTTTTTTTTTTTCTTTTTTTCGAGCTGGGGACCGAACCTTGGGGCCTTAAACGCCATAGGCAAGCGCTCTACCACTGAGCTAAATCCCCAACCCCTCCATCTTGCTTTCTTGAGGGTCTCAATCCAGTAGGGTAGGGGCTTGCTTCCTTTCTTTCTTACCCCCCATGCCCTGAGGGCCTCCATGCTTGGCCCATGACAGAGGCTGCAATAATAGCCCTCACTATTATATATATTGTTATTATATACATACACATATATATTACATATAGTTATTATATAGTTACTCGCTCTTTGCGAAGCAAGTATCTGAATGCTTGAGTAACCTAGAAACCCATTCGCTGCTTCCAGAGAGTCTTTGTCATGTGTTGAGCAACCTGTGCCATCCCACAGATGAATAACCACCAAGTCGCCTGCTCTGTCTTCGGGCCACTACTGTCTGGCGAGTTGGTCGCAGCCTCGAGACTCGATCAGTCACGACTCACATACCGCGGTGCTAGCGAAACCTCAAAGCGAGATGATTCAACAGGGAGTGGCAGTTCACACCTTTGGTCCCAGCACTCGGGAGGATAAGGCAAGGTCACCATGAGTAAAGTCATCATGAGTAAAGCCACCACGGTGTCCTTTCAAGTTTCAAGCCAGGTGGGAATATAGAGCAAACTTTGTCCTTCTGTCTCCACACCCTTCCCAGGAATACACTTCAGATAAGACAGAATTTTATTGTTTCTTACTTAGGAAGTGGAGAGTCAGCCACAGATGCCGGGGGGCCTTCCCTCTTGTGGCTCTGACACCTTGAGTCTGTGAACTTTGTCCAGTCAGCCCATGCGGACTGCCACCAAGGAAAGAGGAGGAAGGTAGATGGGATGGACGGTTTGTTTTGATGGTCTGTTGGATTAGATTCAGAAACATTGAGGCTAGGCATACCTTAAGCCACAGCTCTCCGGCCACACGTGTCTTGGGACCAATAAGAATGCAGCCCAACATAGTTGTAGATGAAGACATCGTGTCACCATGGCAAAAGGTTGGGCAGCGCTGGGCCCTAGGGTGTTAGTGAGGCACATCTTCAGATGTCTGTGACAGGCTTCCAGGGAAGATTAAATGTAGGGGAAGACCTACCCTGAGCGTGAGCAGAGCCGTTGACTGGGGACTCAGACTGAATTAAAAAGGACTGTGTCGCTTCCTCACCACTGTGGACTGTACCTTTGAACCCCAAGCCAAAATAAATTCTCCTTTAAGTGGCATAATGTTGCATTTTTTTTTTTTTTTTTTTTTTTTGGCCACACCAACAAGAAAGAAAGCTAATACAGAGAGGCCGTGGTTGTGTGTAACAGTGTATGGATTGACGCTTTCATTCACAAGATTCAGGAAGGCCTCCCTGGTATCACAGAAGCAGCAAACAGCTGACAGGAGAGTGGATTCTGATCTGAAAGACTGCCTGAAAAAGATTCTCCAGTCCACAGAGGCGCCCGCAAGCCCTGAAAACAGCCCCAGGGTCAAGCATTCCTGGGTCATCACCCATGCTGGGATGGGCTCTCTGTGGTACAGATACCTTCAACTCATCCATGCTCCTTTAAGTAACCCTTCACACACACTCCTGTTAGTAAGCCCAGTAAACTCACTGGTTCAACAAACTGGACTTTGGTGTAGTTATTCCTTTGGCCTATCGTGGGTTCCCTATCTGGGGTGAGCAGGTGTGTTTGTGTGCGTGCGTGTGGTCTCCATAGGGAAAGTTTCACACAGCACACAGCCACTTCCACACAACACAGAAACCTGGGAGAAACCTGCAGAAACCTGGGAGAAGAGTTTTCCCCGAGGTAGTGAGGTGCACGGTGGTATTTAGGGAGAACAGGGGGAGGAGAAATCTCTGCTGATGAAAGGAGTAGCCAGAAGCTCCAGCTCTCCAAAACCAAACGGTGAGGTCAGAGCTAAACAGATAAGGAAGAACTGCGGATGCTCAGAGCTGAGGGGCTGTGGGGAGGAGGAATGATGTGAAAGGCTGGAGGGGCTGGCTTACAGTTTCCATTATCGTCACACCAGGGAGCATGGCAACAGGCAGATGTGGTCCTGGAGAGGCAGCTACATCCTGATCTTTGGCAGAGAAGAGAGAGAGAGAGAGAGAGAGAGAGAGAGAGAGAGAGAGAGAGAGAGAGAGAATATGAATGAGACTTGGGTCTGGCATGAGCTTTTTAAATCTCAAAGACCATCTACCTCAGCAACATACTTTCTTCCAACAAAGCAACACCTACTCTAACAAGACCACACCTCCTAATCCTTCTCAAATGGTACCACTTCCTGATGATTCAACATTCAAACACAGGAGCCATTCTTATTCAAATCAACACAGCCTCCAAGGCCCTCGGTGACATCCCGTGCCTTCCTCCTCTGCCTTCTTCTCACCCCCTTGGTCCTCTCCATCACCCGCAGCTGGCCTGGCCTGGGGCCATTTCTCAGAAGGCTGCTTGACTGGCTTTCTCTCACCTTCAGGCTTGGGTTAACCATCTCGTTTGACCTCTTTGCCTCTCTCACCCTGAGGGGATGCTCGAGGACACCGGCCATGTTTCCTAGGCTCTGGCCTCCCCTTTTTCACTTCCTGTCTGCTCTGATGGAAACAGCTGTCCTCTGCCACCTGCTCCTACCGCCATGATGTGAGGTGCTCAGCCACACCTTTCCACAGTGACGGATCTGCCTTCCAACAGCCTCTCACCCACAGGCCCCACACAACCCTGGAACACACTGTTTCCTGTCCTTTGAGCTCACCTCAGAGGCTCTTTGCTCACCAGCTCAGAATGTTCATGAAACACGCGTGTGGTCCTCCTTGTGTGCCCAGGAGCACATAACAGTGCTGCAGATTGCAGTGTCCCCTACAAACGATAGGTTAGTGGCTTGGTCCCGGTGCCTAGTGTCATCACCTCACCCTTCTGGATGAGGATGAACTTTTCCTCCAAAACAGGACTGGGAGGAAACAGATACACAACAGCAAAGGCTGTGGTGTGGGAAGGAGGGGACAAGGGTCAAGGGTTGCCAAGGAACACTGGGTAAAAGGCAAGAACGTTATTCCCCAGAGCTTTTGGAAAGGGCACAGTCCTGCGACAGACTCAATTCCCGGGCTCCAGCAATGCAGAGAATAGATGTGCACTGTGGGTGTCATTTAGTTTGTGACCATTTGCTGCCTTAAGCCTGGAAACTCACATGCTTGAGAGAGAGAGGCTTGCCCTCCATGGGCTCCGTGGATCCCTGAAGACTCCTATCAAGCCCTCTGCCTCCCAGGCCACACTTTGCATGGCTGCAGCCTTCCAGCTGCAGGGAAAGGCTCTGGCACCTTCCTTTCAGCTCAGAGTCCCCACTGTAAAGTTGGTTTTTCCTTATTTCTTGGAAAGCACCTTCAGGACTCATTCAATAAAAAAAAAAACAGACTGAGGCCTGTGCAGGGCCTATTTAAAGCAAATCACTAGCTCCAGTTCCAACAACAAACCAGAGGCCGGTTGGGACTTTGGAACAAGAGTGGAGCCTCTGTGCGAGCACACACAGGCTGCAGGCTGGGGAGGTCCTCCAGCACATGGCCAGCGTGTTCCTCTCGCTCACTGGGTGGCTACCTCCCCATCCCATTGCCCTGAATGGGAACAGAACTGCTCTGTGTCAGACCGTGGTCCCCAAGCAGCTTCGGTGTAAGGTTTAGCACCTTGGCAAGCAGGGTGGTTTGAACACAAGGCGACTTCTACCCAGAAATCCCCAACCGCTGGTTCTAACTGGGCCGAGATGTCTACAGAGCCTCGCAGGACCCCTGTAGGGTAACGGCCACACAGGGCACTGGGCATACAGAGTCCATGGAGATCAGAGAGGTCTGTGAATATTGCAGAAAGCTGTGTCTGGCTGGGGCGCAGCAAGAGTGAAGCGCTTCTCGTAGAGTTCACAGTTAGAAGATTGTCTTCAGTGGGGCTGTGGGGGAGGAAAGGACAGAGGGCTTGGTGCTTCACTGACTGCTTACCTCTCCTGTCACCTTCTCCCTCCCCTTCCCCCCTGTCTTCTCTTGTCCTCTCCCCCTCCCCCACTCGTTTCTCCCTCCCCTTTCATTTCTGTGGACAATATCTTGCTATATGGCGAAGATATCCTTGAACCTTCTTGGTCCCTTCAGCTGGCTTCAATCCCATAATTCCCGAGGTTACGAATATGTACATCCATGCCCAGCTTGCTCATCATGGACACCGTTGAATACTGATCAGAATAAGAGAAAGGGGAATGGATGATAAAAAGAAACACTCGGACGGATGATTAAATGTAAAGTAACTGTTGCAGGAAAGAAAGCCTTGGAGTTGAGACAGGACAACGTCTGCCCTTCTGGAGAAGCTGCATGAATTCATCGAGATGAGGGTGCGTAGGTCCTGAGGCAGACAAGAGTTCTGCCTGTGTGCACTTGATGCTGTGGATGGAGAAGCACAGGGAGAGAGGGGAGGGGCTGGGAAATGGGTGGGGACTGATCTGGTCCACATTCGGTTTTTATGGACGAGAGGAAGCTACAGAGGGGTTCAGTGGAGGACACCTCCTGGTCTCCATATCTGTGGAGGGTAGAGCATACAGATATGACACCTCTTGCCCCGTCCTTCTCCTCTTCTCCTGGTCTCCATCTCACCTTCTTTCTTCTCCATGCTTCTCCTCCATTTCTTTCTCTCTCCCTCTTCCTTTGTGTGTGCACTTGTGGGATGAGGGGTGGGCTTGTACCTGTGGAGGCATAGGTAGAGTCTAGTTATGGTCTTCAAGTGTCTTCCTCAATCTCATCCACTTTGTTTTCTGATTTCTGTTTCTCGCTGGACCTGAAGTTCACCATTTTGGCTAGACAAACTGGCCTCCGAGACCCCAGGATCTATCTGCTTCTCCATGCCTGACTTTCACACGGTGCTGGACTTTATAGTCTTCATGCTTGCAGAACAACCTCTTTACCTGCTGATCCATCTCCCCAGTCCCTCCATGCCTCTGTCTCTTCCTCCCTTCCTTCTCTAATTTCCATTCCCTCACCTCCATCTCTTCCCCCTCCCCCTCTTCTTCCTCCTTCTTGCAGAGTCTTCTACCTACACAGCTCTGCGGAGAGCTGGCTACAGACTGGGGGGTGTGGGGGGGTGAGGTCTCCTTTTCCTATGGTATGGCCACACCTTCATCTTGTGACTAAAAGGGGACAGTGCCTAATAGCTGGGGTCCCCACAGAGTGGACAGCAGGTAGTAGGCCAGCTCTCAGGGCAGTGTGTATGTGGTGGTAATGGTGGTGGGGAATCAAGCCTCGACTGCAGTTCCTACCAGTTTCCATGGCACAAACTCTCCCACCTTGGCCCCTTTCCAAGCTAGCAGCCATTCGCAGGCTTTGAAGTCACTACAGTTAATGAGTCAGCTGTGAGAGAAGACTTCAAGAGGCCGAATCATCTCTCTAGTTCAGTGCCTCAGCAGGCATGGCCTCTCAGTTCAAAGCAGAGACTCCCTTCTGGAAACACAGTGAAGGATCTCCCATGACTGAGCATATGTGCAAGTCTCTGGATAATGCTAACCTCACAGCTGAGTCTCCCACACAAGGGAGCTTCTCCACTGGCCACGAAGACAGTCCTAAGAGTAGATTGGGAGAGTAGATGGGGAGCCAGCGTTTGGCTCCGATGGTAATTGGCTCGGTGACTTCAGTCAGGTTGTCTAACGTCTGTGGGTCTCAGTCTTCACATCCTCAAGATGAGGAATAGACGACCTGACCTGCAGTACTCAGGGACCAGGTGGTTAGCCAACTGCAGGCTGGGCCCATCACCGTGATTCCTGGAGAACAGGCTTCAGGCTGGGCACCGGTGCAGAGAAACGGGTCTCTGTGACAGACACATCTCTACTAGTCGGGTTAGCTCTTCTCCCCACACCATGACTCTGTTGAAAGTCACAGAACAGAAGAAAGGAGGGACAGGACAGTTCCAGAAAAGCTGTGAGAGTCAATGGGTGGGCCTGGGTAATTCAGACCCACAAGGAATTGAAACGCCTGTCAGTATCTCAGTTTACCCACCACGTGGGAGGCTCCTTTTGGATTCCTCTGGTCAATAAAACTGTGTTCCACAACTGTAGAGTCTATGCCTAGCAAAGGTGCTGAAGAAATTCCTTGAGAGCCCCCCAGTGTCCTTCCAGCATCTGTGACCTTGGGAAGCTGGGTGTGTCCACTACCTCAGACCATGTTGCCGTGAGAAACCACCAACGGAGTCTTTACCCAAGGGGGTAGACGTACCCTTGCCCGGCAAACCCCTGCCTTTGCACATTTCCCCCACTCCCTGTGCTGCAGGCAGCGTCCCTGTTCCACTCTATTTCATGATGTGTCTTCTGTCTGTCGGGACACAGAGGCCAGGCAGAGTACCAGAGATATTTAAACGCCAGGGGCTGGGGAGCGAGCTCTGTGGGTGAGGTGCTGGCTGTGTAATCACGAGGACCCAGATTCAGATTCCCAGCATTCACAGCAAAGTGCTGCATGGCCTCTGTGACTCCTGAGGTGTGGGGCAGAGACGGGTCTATCCCAGAGGCTCCATGGCAGGTGAGCCAAATCTAGCCCAGGTTAAGTAAGAGACGCTGCCTCAAAAATAAGGTGGAGAAACAAATGAGATAAAAGAAAGGCACGTGACATGCGGACACCTGGTCTCCATGTGCACATGCAACCACACCGGTATGTACATGTGCACACACATACCACACACCACACAACAACAATGCAATTTTAAATGCCAGTCAACAAAGTTTTCCTTCTTTCCTCCTTCCCTCCTCTGTTCCCCCCTACCTCCCTCTGTTCCTTCTGTCTTCCTTCCTCTGTCCTCCCTCCTTTCCCTCCCCTCTGTCTCTCCTCTTCCTTTCCTTCCCCATCTTCTCCCCCCTCTTCCCCTCCCCCTGTCTCTCCCTCTGTCCCTCCCTCTTCCCTCCCTCTGTCTCCCTCTCTGTCCCCTCCCTCCCTCCGGGTCCCTTCTTCCTTCCCCCTCCCTCCTCCCCCTCTGTCCTCCCTCCCTCCGTCCTTCTTCCCCCTCCTGTCTCTCCCTCTGTCCCTCCCTCCGTCCCTTCTTCCTCTCTTTTCTTTTCTTCCTTCCTTGGGTCTATCCTCCCTTTCCCCTTCCTTCTCCAGTACTTTTTGGCACAGGGAAGAAATATGAGGTGTTGACACATGAACTTCTGAGGTGCCTCTGTTCGTGCCCTTGGCACCTTGTTTGAGTAAATAGGCCTTTTTAAAGTCAAGGTGTTCTGACTTCTTTTTAAGTAAAGAAATATGAAAATATCCCCCAAGCAGAAAAGCATTCTGAAGGTAACCATATAAACACAATTTAAGCTGAGAAAATAACCCAGACCTGACAGGTTCCAAAGAGAAGCTTGGTTTTCCACGGGACTTTATCAAGACATGGGGCTCTGGGAGGTGGCTGGCAAGGGGCACAGCTGGCGTAAGGCCCATGCTCAGTGTGCACATCCTCTGACATCCAGCATCTGTCCCCACAGGCCACGATTCCAATTTGCTTCCTGTTTCCAGTCCTCCCAGAAACACATCTTAAAGACGTTTAGTTCCCATCTCCCACCTCAGAAAGCACAGATTTACAAGTGTGTCTTCCTGGAGAAGTGGATCCAAGACCCACAGGAAGGAACAAATGGACCTCGCTGGGGATTTTTCCATCACTGTTGCTGTATTTTTTTAATTCCCAAGATAAATGGGATTTTACTTATAGGACTGAGGGCTCCATTATTTGTCAGATACTTTTAGCTGCTGCCAAGGAAACAAGAAAATTGGTTGTGCACCTGGCCAGCTGATCCAACCTCAGAAGTCATCTGACCTCGTGAAAAGGCCCTAGTTTTTCTCTCCTTTAGCATGCATTCTGTCTATTCTTCCTGGCTGCATTCCACGTGTGTGTGTGTGTGTGTGTGTGTGTGTGTGCGCGCGCATGTGTGCATGTGTGTATGCATGTGTGTGAATGTGTATGTATGTGTGTGCATGTATGTGTGTGCATGTGTCTATGTTGCGTGTGCATGCACATGTATGTTCGTGTGTGTGCATGCATATGTGTTGTGCATGTGTGTAATGTGTGCGCACACGTATGTGTATGTCTGTGTGTGTATGTGTATGTGTGTGTGTGTGTGTGTGTGTGTGAATAGGGGGTACATGCAAATAGCTAGGGATGCCTGGTCACTCACTGTTTTGTAATCATTCTCCAGGAGGGGGTCCCTACTCTGAGAAAGGACCCCTGGGAAAGGAAGACTGATTTATCGCTCCATGTCCCAGACACTAAAAGAAACATTACATTATAACACGGATTTTAATATTTTTGCATATGCGTGTGCATCAAAAGGTAGAATCGGAGGCAGCTGGAGCATACAGCCGCCTCTATTCCTTCCAAAGAGAGGCTAGAGCAGAGAGAACAGGGTTCTGGAGGCAGGGAGTGTCTGCAGCTCCTTTCCTGAGAATGAATCATAGCCCTCGGGCTAAACAGGCAGGTGCTGTGAAATCTGGCTGCGGGTCAAGCTCAAGGTGATGTGCCCGCTGAGCCTTCTCTCTGTTCAGCTAAGCTCCCATCACACTGCCGGTGCCGCTCAGATAAGTAATTATGACTAAGCGTGTAAGTAGAAGGGTCTGCCCACAGTAATTACTCCCCAGCAAGTCCCTGCAGAGCCTGGGAGTTCCCCCAGAGGCCTGTTTGGGCCATTTCTAGAGAGGGTAGGTGAAGGTGGGTCTCCTAGACAAGATCAGTCCCGAAGAACCTGATTCGGAACTTAACGCGACCGCGTGGACCTTTCGGCGGGAAGACTAGAGTTAAAGTTCTGGGGGTTCTAAACCATTAAAGACCCAGTTGAAACAAATGTTCAGACACATCTGTAAATGTCCCAAAATGAACAAAGCTCCGACACGTCAGAGCAATCGCGTGTATGTGCTTTGAATCACATGCAGGCGCATGTACACGGTGTGGAGGCACACGTCGCCCTCAGAAGTCATCTCTCACCAGCCTGGTGCTTGGCCAGCACGTCCTAGGGAACCCTCCCTCCTCTACTCTTCGAGCTCCGGGGTTACAGAAGTTACACATAACTCTGCCGGGCTTTTTTATGTGAGTTCTGGGGTTGGAGTCAGGTCTTCGTGCTCACGTGGCAAACATCTCCTTGGCTCTCAGGACTTTCCCACAGAAATATAACGCGAGCCATGCGTGTCCAGTAAGATTTTTCTAGAAGCTGTGCTAGAAAAAGAAACACGTGAGATTAGGTTTAATGATATGCCCAACAAACCTCAAAGGTAGGATTTCATCATTCTATCAGTATAAATGGTATTTTGTTGGCGTTAGAGATATTTTCTGTTGGCATTCTGTCTAAGCTCCACCTCCACAGTTACCTGGCAACAGGCAAGTATGCTCCGCCCCACAGTTATCTGGCAACAGCCAGCTGTGCCTGACACTATATAAGGGGGCTGCTTGCCCCCTCCTCACTCTCTTCTCTTACTCTTCTCTGCTCTCGTGCCCTCTTCCCTTTGTCCCTTCTCTCCCCCGCTTCCCTCCACGTGCTCATGGCCGGTCTTTATTCTTTCTCCTCTTCTCCTCTTCTTCTCTCATTAAACCTCTCCACGTGGAACCATGTTGGCTTGGTGTGCTCTGTCTGGACTCGAGCTGAGTTTTAAACCCCAACATTTTCCACATTTGTTGTTGTTGTTGTTGTTGTTCTTGTTGTTTGTTTGTTGTTTTGTTTTTTGCGCCTTCAAGTCTTCAAGGTCTGGGTGGGTATCACACACAGACTGTGATTCTGATGATGAATTCCACAGGTCAAGTGTGTGTGACATGGTGTAGTTCCCTTTATAGGTGTTGAAGGGTGTCAGGGCAAAGTTATTACAAGCATGTCCCAGAGAGTGAACTTGTGCTATGGGAGGTTAGTTCTGATTTAAAGTTCTTGGCTGGATGTTGAAGTTCTTGGCATGCACCTATAATACTAGCCCAGAGGCAGGAAGGTGAGGAAGTTCAACGTGAAGGAGGACTAATCCGAGAGCTATTGCCCAGCCCCGACCCCCCCAACAAAGGTGCTTTTTATAAATTAATTTTTTTCCCTAAAGCGTTTTCAAGTCCTGTCTTACATGTATTCACTAAATACAGGGCACACTTGTCACACCGTGCGTGTGGAGGTCGGAAGACAGCTTGTGTGAGGTTTGACCATGGGGTTCTGGGGACCGAAGTCAGCTCATCGGCCTTGACAGCAAATGGCTTACTCCCTAGCCATCTCACCGCCCCCACCCCCGGTTGTCTTTAAGTAGTAGCAAGCAGGGGCTCCCTACAGCAACCAAAATATCCTGACTTAGGTTAATCATTTATTGCCTCCCACAGTGGAAACATAAACAAGACAAGCTTCTAGTCCTAGTTGGGACTGCTCTGGCCTTCGGGTCATTCACCCACGTGTGGGTGAGCGTACATGTAGTCCTGTGCTCTCCTCTCTGGATACTGCCCTCAACAACAGAATATCCTGGGGACAGCCAAGTGCACAGAAGCTTCTGAGGTTGTGTGGATGAGAATGCTTCCTGTATGGCGGCACTAGCCCTGGGCCCTGAAGAGCAGCCGGGAGCCCTGGAGAAAGCAGAGTGGAAGTGTGCCACAGTGGGTCTCAGAGAAGCCTATAGCTGCCAGAAAGCAGGGAGACCTATGGGGGTTAGAACCAGCCCCCAGCAGGCCGCAGGCCTGGAGGAAACCATGCTACTATGGAGACCGTTGTCAAGCAGTGCTGTCCGGACTGAAATACGACACTCACCACATAGGCGGCATTTTCTAGCAGCCGTGTTTATAAAGGTCAAAACGCGCACAGGTGCGATTTATTTTTAGATCACATTTTACTGAACACACTTCCTCTGGAATATTATTGCTTGAACAGGTGAGAGGGCTCACATTTTTTTTTTTTCTGAAGGAACTCTTCGAAATCCACCCCACGGCTGGCACAGTTGTCCAGCTCCACTTGGTGCAGCTGTGATTCAACGGCTCCGAGTCACGTGGGTTCGAGGCTGCCACGTCTGACTGCACAAGCCCATATGTGGGTGTACGTCATGAATAGTAACCTCTGCTCCAGCTCTGGGTCCAAAGGAGAGGTCAGGCCAACGGAAAGGGAAGGGGCTAAAGATCAACAAAAGAGGCGAAGCCTCCCACCTCCTCTGAGGGACTGCAGATTGGGCAACCAGGTCCTCTAACCAGGGCAAGGCAGGAGACAGAGACAGCAGTCCCCTTCCCCCATGGTCCCAAGGGTGTCCGTGTGAATAGTGTAACCAAGAAACAGAGCCCTGAGGAACATTTGCTAAATTCTGCCAAGTGCCTGGACACCAGATCACAAGGCTGACCCAGAAAAGAGCAATTGTACCTGCAGGGGAGGCAGGGCAGGCAAGGCCACCCCGGGTCAGCAGGCGCCTCCCACACTGCCAGAGAGGCGTGCCGGTGGCCGGCCTAATGTGGAAATGTTTGAATGTGGGGCAGCGAGGCGCTTGGGCCGGTGGAGTCAGCCAGGGTGACAGGAACCAGTCACACTGGGGCGGGACGGTGGAAAATGCTTGCCAAGACCCCGGCAACATCTTTCCTAATAAGTCTGGCAGACTCCAGGCTTCAGTCCCCCTCTGAACGACCTCTCCCTTCCACTCCGGTCTTCTCCAAGGAGGAAGGAGAGAGAGCCAAACAGAGCAGGAATTTGGACCCAGGCCTGACTTTTCCCCTCGCCGGGGCTCTGCGGCTACTCCACCGCAGAGCCGATGAAGGCCTTTTTCCACAATGCCCCTCCGGACACTTGACTGTGCTGGCCACACTCCATCTGCAACCTGGGCTCAACTGTTGCAGCCCTGTACCAGGAGAGACCCTATGGAAACACCCCTCCTCCCTCCCCTCCCCTTCCTCCTTCAGCTCCCTGGGCAGAAGTCACCGCCCCATTTTAGGAGACCCCTCCCTGCAGTGGGAGCCTGGAGCCACCCTGCTGGCTGTGTATCCTGGCTGCTGGGCCTGCTGGCTCAGGAGAGGTTTCCTAAGTCGGATGTCCCAGCCCCACGCAAAGGACAGGCACAATGACAACATGTGTGTTTGGGTCGGGACACTTTGAACTATGATTCCCAGAAAGAACAGCTTGTACAACCACTCCGAGTCTCCCAGCAACAAAGAATGTACCGTAGATTAGGCCTGGCTTGCAAAACATTTTTTTTTTTTAAAGAGGCACAGCCCAGTCCTTTTATGGGGTCCTGGAACAACGGTGGGTGACTGAGTTAAAAAGCACAGAACACCCGCTGTCAACACTCTGTGACCTTCCTTGGCTCATCAGTTCTCCTAAGGTTGGCTTTTTCCGAGTCTCTAGACCCAGGTGTTGGTGAAGGTCAGCTGCTGTGGGATGAGACCTTCAGGGGGAGGTGACCAGGAATAATTTGCCCAAAGCCTGTAGATGATTCATGTGCTTCGGTTAAGCAGAGTTAATCTTTACTCTCGGAGCACTCGCTGATAACAGAGGGCTTGGGGAGAAAATGAATATGTTAACCATTAATCCTGGGAAACACCATAAAAGTTAGGATGGAAAACTGTGGATCTGGGAGAGGAATTAGGAGGCTGGAGGGGTCAGCCAGAGAAACCTGGCCAGGCAAGGAGGACAGGAAGCTGGATGGGAGAACTTAAAGTTCATGCATGCTCAGAGTTGGAGACAGGCATTTGTATTTGTATGCTCCCGTGTGTGTGTGTGTGTGTGTGTGTGTGTGTGCGTGTGCCTGTGTTTGTATGTGTGTATGTGTTCACATGTGTGTATATGTGTGTATGTATGTATGCATCTCTATATGTATGCGTGTATGTGTATATGTGTGCATATGTGTACATATGTGTATGCATCTCTATGTGTATATGTGTGTATTGTGTACATGTGTGTGCATGGGTATGTGTGTACATGTGTGTATATGTGTGTATGCATGTATGAATGGGTATGTGTGTGTATGTGTGTTTATTGTGTGTGTGTGCATGTGTGTATATGTGTGTGTGCATGTGTGTATGTGTGTACATGTGTGTATGTGTGTACATGCATGTGTATGTGTGTGTACATGTGTGTGTACATGTGTGTGCATGTGTATATGTTTGTACATGTGTGTACATGTGTGTATATATGTGTGTGTGCATTGTGAATGTGTGTGTATGTGTGTTTATTATGTGTGTGCGCATGTGTGCGTACATGTGTGTGCATGTGGAGTATGTGAGATGCGTGTGTGAATGTGTATGTGTGTATCTGTGTTTATTATGTGTGTGTGCATGTGTGTATATGTGTGTATATGTATGTGTGTATGTGTTGATGCTGTTGATGACTGTGATCCTTTTCCTTTCTTTCTCCTAATTCCATTACTTTGTGTAAAAACACGGTGAAAAACAACATCGCAAGCATGGCACGTTGCAAGAAAAGCTGATTTTAGTCCAATTTCCCACAGCTAAGAACAGGACTCATTCCTTTGTAGGTTTTATTCTCTGGTTCCCCTGGAGAGCCGGGATGTGGGGGGAGCCCAGGCTGGAGGAAGCAATGCTAGCAGAGGCCACCTTGGGGCCACTCAGCTGAAACCGTGCGCACCCTATCACCTGCCAGGTTCCAGAGCTGCCCTTCCTCCAGGGTCTATTCCCTGTCCTGCAGAAATTTCTCGGCACCCAGCAGCTTCCTGAACCCAGTCCAAGAGTCAGGGCCAACATTCTACCTGTCCCAGACAGCCCCCCAGACTCCACCAGGGAGTGTCTCTGATAGCATGGCTGCCACCATTAAGAGTCTCTGCAGGGCAGAAACAAACCTTTCCTGAAACCGTTACACAGATGGGGCACAATTCTTTCTGTGTGCAAAGCAATGTGAAGAGTTTCTAGGTCTTGGAGGCTGGATCCCATTTTGGGGGAGAGAGGGAGACTTATAGGCCTTGGGGAAAAGGAAGAAGCTTGTGATAGGCACTTGAAATGTAACAAACAAAGAATTTCAAAACCGAGAGAACTTACTGTGCTCCTAGATGGCTGAGGTGGTTCACAGCAAAGTCTGTGGTGTCAGAAACTGGTTCTGAGGTCAGATTGGGGCTTTGCTAGGGAACCAGGGTCTGATTAAGCCATCCAAGGTGACCTTGAACTCACTCTATAGCCCAGCCAGGTCTTGAAGTTTCCGTCCGCCTGCCTCAGGCTCCTAGATAGATAGGAAGGGCACCGTCAGGCCCAGATATAACAACTGTCTTGTTGCAGCTCGGGAAGCAAGCTGGAGGAAGCAGGCCTAGATGGAGAACTGTGACAGGAGCACTTCGACAAGATCCTGATGTGGGAAACCAAAAGCTTGAGCCAGGAGGGTGGTTGTGGGGAAGGAGAATGAGGATGGACAGAGGCCACTATGAGCTCAAAACCTTGCTTCTATGGCAGAAGATACTGCCATACAGAAGAGGGTAGGTAGATCTCTGGGGGGACCATTAGTGATGCCTCAAAGGGCTCCAGGGCGACCACTGCGACTCTCCAGTGTTCTAGAAATGAGGTTTCCTGGAGGCGAGGCACCCAGTGGTCTTGTCCAGGTGGAATCTTCTACCTCCCGAAGTGTCTGTAATTTTCTCAAGCCCAGGATCTGGTCTGAATCCCCTGGTCCTACAGATGAATTGCACGGTAGGGCTTGTAGAATAGCACTGAATGCCTACGATCAAGCGTGAGGGCTTAAGGACAGCTCCTGTTGGTGCAGGCGAGGCCTTTCTTGCCTTTACGGGGTGGGGTCAGAAGGTTCTTGCTTTGAGTGGAAGAGGAAGGTGAGGATCAGAAAAGCAACAAGACTGCTGCCCCATTCCTATAAATTAACCCCAATCAGTGGCTCCTCTAACAGGACACCGCACATGCAGGTTTTTAAAGTAAAGAAAGAAGCACCAGTGGAAATGTGCCCATGACCTGACTTCTGTTTCTTGAGATGTCAGAGTTCTCCCCTGCCTCTGCCTCTGCCTTCCAAGGCTGACATCAGAGACAAGTGCACGGCAGAGCTGAGACTTACAGGGCAGCAGGCCCACATGTAGAGTCAGGTGTCTCCCCCAAAGCAGGGGAATGGGTTCCTCTACCACTGTACCCTGGGACACCATAAGAGCCACTCTGACTTGCTGGGCAGTCAACAGTTAATGGGGCCTCTTCCAACTTGCAACTCCTTGCTTCCTGTGGCTTTGAGTGACGGTACCAGGAAAGGATTGTGGTGAGATCCAGCTCTGTGTCTAGAAGAGCGAGGGAGATTGGGTAGGGTGGCACAGACCTGTAATCCCTTGGGAGGAATGGAAATTCAAGGCCAGTTTTAGCTATCCATTGAGTTCCAAGCCAGCCAGGACCACCTGAGACCCTTTCTCCAAAAAATAGCAAAGTTAAAAAGGTTTGAGGGTATGCCTAGAAGCTGAAGCTAACTGTGCTAGCCGTGTAGTGAGCTCAAGCCAGTCTGGGCCATGGTGAGACTACGTCTCAAACTAAGGAAAGGGGATTGGGAAACAACTGAAGGAAGAGAGGGTAAAGGAAAAGAAAAGACAAAACAAAAACAAACAAAAAACAAACAGAAAAGCAAGGAGATATGAAACATAGGTCGGTACTTCAGACCAACCTCATTGTCCGTTTAACTCAATCATGGCACCTCGGTTAAACGGACAATGAGGTTGGTCTGAAGTACCGACCTATGTTTCTCCCAGCAGTTTCAGGGTACAGTAATGACCTTCACTTGGCAGAAATGGCTGAGGTTCCCGTTGGGCATGTCTCCACCGTGGATCTAAACACTTTCAGAGCCAAAGTGATACGCCGTTGTTACATGATGAGGTCCAAGAGGCACTGGCATAAAAGTGGTTTTATGGCTCTGGCCTGGGTTTGTAAGCCGAGCAAATAGAAAAATCTCAGGAATAAAAGGGGCAATAAAATAATTACATAACACTTTGAACTCTCCCTAAATACCACCTTTATTTCAAGGCTCTCCGCCATGTTTTACAGGCAAGTTTAGAACTGTAGACCTGTTCCCCCTTTTTATCAGTGGGGAAATTGAGTCACTGGGCAGTAAAGGTTGACGAGCCCACAGGGTTCGTGTTGAGGGGAACTCTGGGAAAGCCACTCTGGAACATTTTAGGGAAGGGTCAGCTAGAGAGTTCCCCAACCATGCCTCCTTCCTGAGCCTAACCATGACAAGAGTGCTCCCACATATCCTGAGCCACGTCTGAACTTCTACATGAACAATGAGAAGAGCAGACAGAACCTTTCAGGTTGTTCCTTTTTCTGGTGTGTGTGTGTGTGTGTGTGTGTGTGTGTGTGTGTGTGTGTAAGTGTGTGTGTGTGTTGTGTGTGTTGTGTAGGTTTGTGTTGTATGTGTTTGTGTGTGGTGTGTTTGTGTGTTTGTATTTGTGTTTTGTGTGTGTGTGTGTGTGTGTTCCTTCCAATACATTTGGGGGTGCATACGTATGTGTGCATGTGGAGGTCAGAAGATGACCTTAAGTATCCTTTCTCTGGAGACAACCACCTTTTTGGATTGGTTTGGTTTGGTTTGGTTTTTGAGACAGGGTCTCTCCCTAGCTTGGGTGGTACCAAGAAGGCTGGGCTTGGAGAAGCCTATCTTTGTCTCCTCAGTACTGGGATAGTGTGTGAGAGCCACCACATGGGTGGCTTCCTTAACATGGGTTCTAAGGATTAAGCTCACGTCTTTTCGGCAGGACAAGAACTTTCCGGACTGTTTTTCTGGTTCTCATCTTGGCTATCCGGGTGTTGTTGCCCGACACCTTTGGTAAAGGAAAGGCAATGCCCAGGTCACCTTCACTGGAAGCAGCCTCAGCACCCAGACTTTCTCTGCAAGAGGGTCTCTTATTCCAAGGCCTTTGTGGATCCAAAGAAACACTTTTTTTCCTCAGAGGCTAGACATTTCCTTTTATCCCTCGATTGATTCTTCATTTCAGCCATGTTAGGAAGGCTTCCTTGTTTCAGTTGGAGACTAGGAGCCGCTTCAAAGACAAACAGCTAAAGAACAAAAGCAGGAGATGGGCCAGCTGGGTGTGCGAAAGTCAACTCACAGGGAGGGTTGTTAATTTGATGGGGGCAATGTTAATGCATTGTTTGTTCTTATTTGGGTTTCACTGCTGAAGGTTTGAAAGCCAGCCTCTTGAATGCATTTGCATGTGGGAACATCTCAGAGCAGATCTCTGGTTTCACCAACCTCCCAGAACTGTGTATTTTGACTTGTGTGGCACCCCTTAAGATTGTCTGCACCCTTCTAGCTCAAAGGAAGCCTGCATAACTGTTTCCCAAGTCCTGCTGGCTCAGCCTAGTTCCAATCTTCTTGAAGCTCAGTGCTATCTGGGGAAGGAGTTCTGGCTAATGGAGGGTGTCTGGCCAAGATGCATCCTATTGATGACCTACTGAGCTTCCTGGACAAATCTTCAATGTCCCTGCTTGGTATGAGCACCCAGGACAATCTTAGAAGGCACATACAGAAGATGCTTCCGGAACCTCCATCAGCCTGGATCCCAAGGCATGAATAGAGCCCCTCCTTCAGTGCCAGGCCACAAACCCAGCAGCATTGACAAGACAACAGCGTTTGCTGCCATGGTAATGAATACTTCTGACACAGGCCAGGGATCTGATTCTGAGCAGAAGCTCAACTACTTACAAAAAGTCAATCGCAGGACAGACCCAGTGGCTATTAAATGTCACAAAAATGTGTAGCAACTGGCATTACCTTAACAGTCAGTCAGGAGAATATATCTTCTTCAAGCCGAGATCACAAAAGCTCGTGATTGCCCACACTCAGTAAAATGAAACTGGAGGCACAGAGATAACCACCCCCAACCCCAGGTTCTCCCTTATTAGTAGCCTGGGATGAGATCAGCTTCTGAAGTCCTCTTCCCGGATACTAGAGGTTGGGGGTGACAGTTAATACCGTCTTGAGGCTGCGGCCCACTGATTGGTCTCAGCGGCTTATACTGAGCACTCCAAAACCAAGTCAGCTTAGCTGGGAGGAGCATCAGGACCAATGATCTTCTCTGTTAAGTGCATGGGCGTTGGGGGAGGGGGTCCTCCCTGAGCTTAGCCCAGCATGTTCCATATGTTTAGCACGTGTGGAAAAGTCTCTCAGCCTCTCTTGGGATGCTGACTGGTCATCCAGTCTCCTCCGTCTCTTTACTGGCAAGGTCGAGCTAAACTCTCCAGGTGAGAACCCTGAAAATCTGCAGATTCTGCCATTTTTTTTTCATGGAATGTCAGTGCACATCGCCTTCGGGGATCAACCAGAAGGGTGCAGAGTGACAGAGTATGAGGTCTGATGATCATAACCCCTGGGACTGGTGGCTAGGATAAGCCACCTGGCTTTAGTGTCTTGTGTGCAAAGTAGGTGTCACAATAACACCTTATTCACAGGGAGGGCAGGGAGACTGGACCCAATAAGGCTGGACACAGTGAGCACTGGTATGTGTCTGTCTGCAGGAATGTGATGATATGACCTGTGGGAATTCAGAGGACAACATCAGGTGCCAACCAAAACTTTTTTGACCCAGGATCTTTTGTCTACCATGCATAGGTCAGGCTAACTGTCTTGTTGAGTTTCTGAATGTTTCTGGACAGATCTCCACTTCCCACCTCGCGCTAGGAGCTCTGGTTTTACAGAAGGGTGTGCCGCTGTGTCCCGATATATGTGCACTCTGGGGATACAAATTTGAGTCCTCAGGCTTCCATGGAAAGCACCTACCAAAACTAACCGATGAGCAGCACTCCTCTGTGGCCTCTGCTTCAGATCCCCTCCTCCAGTTTCCCTGTCCTGAGTTCCTTTCCTGACCTTTCTCAGTGATGGGTTGTGATGTGGAAGTGGAAGCGTAATAAACCCTTTATTCCCTACCTGCTCCTCCAAATGAAGTATTTTTCCCAGTGAGCCATCCATCCCCTGGGCTTGGTTATATCATCTTCTAGGTGGCCCTAAGAGATGCTTCTCTGGAAGCTACTGGAATAGGTACAAATGCCTAAGAGTCTAATACCTGACCAACACCACTCCTGCCCCGGCAGTGTGGAAGGCAACAGCAGGCAGGGTCTCTTCTCTGTGCTCCAGGGAGCAGGGGCTCTGCTTCAGATCCAAGCTGGGAAAGGAACCTGGTCAGGAAGCAATGTGCTAAGAGGGAGGGAGACGGGGATGAAGCATGTTGACTTGGCCATAGAAGTGAAGCTACCAGGTGCATGCTCAGGATGCGATGTGACAGAGATTCTGGAGAGCAATGTCCCAGACCTCCTCTAAGCACTGCCCAGGCTTTCCAGAGACTTCCCCTAAGCTCCGCCCAGGCTTTCCAGAGACTTCCCCTAAGCTCCGCCCAGACTTTCCAGAGACTTCTTCTAAGCTCCGCCCAGGCTTTCCAGAGACTTCCCCTAAGCTCCGCCCAGGCTTTCCAGAGACCTCCTCTAAGCACTGCCCAGGCTCTCCAACCTTTCTGACAAGTACTTGTCAACTCCGTGTCTGGCTCATTTCTCAGTAATATGATTAAGGAAAGGGGGGAGGGTTCCCCGCCCCTGCTGCCGGATCCAGTGACTACTTACACGTAAACTGACACCTGTCCTCACTCATGACTAACACCAGAAAGAGGTGAATCGAAATGGTTTCTGTAAACTCACGAATCGACTCGGGACTTTCTGATCATGAGTAAAGGAAGCCGAGCAGGCTGGGGCAGGCTGCTGCAACCACAGCCAGGGTTCATGTGCAGTGGCAACCTGGGAACCAGAGACCTCCCTAAGACCCCGATTCAGGAGTCATCCCGTGTTCCCATAGCACCACAGTTAACCAGAGTAGCACGCCGAGACCTCCACTCCCAGATCTCTGGGTTCTTATGCTGCTTCTTGTCAGTCACCCCACACCCAGAGATCCAGGAGGGGCTTCTACCCGGCTACCCCTGCATTCTACCCTTGTAGTCTACTGTGACAGGGGCTAAGAAAGCAGATAGCCTTTTCCGTTTCCCTGTGAACAGGAGCACTCATGAGGAAAGTCAGGGACTGCACAGATGGCTTAGCAGTTAAGAAGTCGCTCTTCCAGAGGATCAGAGTTCAGTTCCCAGTGCCCGAATCTGATGGCTCCTAAGAGCCTCGGATCCCAGCTCCAGGTGACCTGACACTCTCTTCTAGCCTCTGGGCACCTACACTCACCTGTGCGTACACACACACACACACACACACACACACACACACACACACACACACACAAATAAAAGTATATTTTTGAAGGAAAAATAAAGTGGTTAAGAACCATAGAGCGTTAACTGGACCCGGTTCCTGGGTTGCTCTGATCTCTTCTTCTACACAGAAAAGCTGAGCCCACAGTCTTCTTCTCAACCTGCCCTGGAAGCCATGCAGCTAATGAGGAAACCTGGAGGCAAATGATGGGCAGGTATCTCTCTCAGCTGCTTCTTCAGAGTGGAGCCTTTGGCCTTGGCCCATGGGCTCTTGGGAACCAGGGAGCCTCAGTCAATCCCAAGGACCCAAGAGAAGGGTTTACCACAGAACCCATCGACTCCGTAGGGACCTGGCCCTAGAAGCCTAGCTGCGGCTGATCCAGCACATTCTGTGGAACAGCTCACCTACTGAGGAGCCTAGAAGTCTGAGCTCCAGCTCAGGCCCTGCCCCTGCCCCTGGCATGGCTTTGAGCAGATCTTTCAACTGCCGTGACTCAGTTTACTCACCTGCCAAATGGGGATAATCATGCAGATCTCAAAGGATTTCTGTAAGACTCTAATGAGTGTTTATAAAGCGCTTTGCAGGACTTTATGGTTATCCGAGCTGGGAAAGGATTTACAAATTATTCAGAAGTAAACTATTTAGAGTCTGGGTTTCCAACAGCCAGCAGGTTCTCCTGAGTGTTTACAAGATGGTTGTAACAGGACACTCGGAGGTTCCACCCGCCCGTCCTGGTTCCCGTCACCGCCTCCGTGACCTGCAATGTGGGTCTCAGGAGTCTGACAGAATGACTGGACTCAGACTGTAAACCAGATGCTCAACGTTTACTTAACATTTCTTCCAGGGGTCGGGAATGAAGAATTCAGGCATGGGGAATTGTTTTGAGAGCCTGGTAAACTCCTTCCCTCCTCAACTTCCCTTCTCCCAGATGTGCTGCATTCATTCTAACAGGCCTGCTGGTGTTGCAGGAGAAAGCAGTAGATTCTCGTGTACAAAGGAAGGCACACTTCCCACAGGATTTCCAAGTAAAAACACAGGGAGACTAATGAGCAAAGTGAGCTCTCCTGCCAGGTGTCTCCTCATGAAAAAGACACAAAAGCAACCGGGGCGTTAGGTACGGCTGGGACGGCTCACACCCTTAACCCCAGAGTCCAAGGTGAAAAAATGTTGCAAGTTTGAGAGCAGGCTTGACTACGCAGAGCTTCCTGGCCAGCCAAGGCAGAGTGAGGTCCTGTTTTGGGATAAAACAAAGGACAGAATGGCAGAACAAAAGAGGACGGAGAACCTGAGAGAGAGAGAGAGAGAGAGAGAGAGAGAGAGAGAGAGAGAGAGAGAGAGAGAGAGAGAGATCACGCAGTAGGAGCCTTCATTTGTAATCCAGGTGCTGGAGAGGCAGAGACAGGAGGATCGCTGGGCTTGCTCACCAGCCTGCCCAGCCTACTTGGCGAGTTCCAGGCCAGTGAGGGATATTGTCCCAAAACAAAACAAGTCAGCACTTCTGAGTGTTCTTGGGTAACCTGGAGAAGGAGGAGAGAACCTTCCTGAAGCAGAGTCCATCTCTGGCCTTTAGATCCATACTGAGAAACGATTGCTCTCTGCGAACAGGAGCAGGGAAGTCAGAGCCCTGGACTTTTCTCCCAAATTGTCCCTCCACAGAGAATCCTCCAGGTGACTGGCGTACCTCTTCCATAATCCATGATTCCATGAACAACTCGGAAGAATTAGAACTTTTGACATCAGAGAGGGGGGTGTCACCAGAAGGAGCGAGGTGCAAAGAGCTTTGCACAAAGAGCTCAGCCACCAGTGGATTGGGCGTCTGTCCTGCCACAGGTTGTCCATTCAAACCCACGCCACTAGCATCTACTCGGAGCTCCGGCCATCTGGATATGCGTCAGGGTATGAGGGAACCAAGCCAGCCTCCTGGAAATAACGATCTAGAAGGGAAATGGAAAATGCAGGTCATTCCAGAAAACTGCTCAGTGGAGGGATCTTGGTAGAGAGAAGAACGCTCAATTCTGCTCACTTACAGAGCCCCTCCTCGGGCGCTGGAAGCCCCGCAGGTGCTCCGCTCCAGGTCAGCCAGCTCCACCTAGAATATCTCCTGCTAACAGTCCCCAGTGTTGACGTCTCCATTGCCCTCACATACCTCAGCGATGCCCCTGCTCTGAGAAGGCCCTTTGTTTCCGTTCTCTTTCTGCTCTTCGGGGGTCGCTCCCTCCTAACACCTTTGGCTCCCCTGCCAGTCAAGTTACTCTCACATCACCGGCCTCACGCTGCCCCTCGAGTAACAGCGAGGGACGCATCCTATCCCCAGGACGTACCGTAGTGTGGGATTCAATCTGTGGGATTTAATTAGATCCAACTGGAAAATGTTATCACACAAAATAACGAAAGTGTGCAGTTGCGTTTGCTGGCACGGAAGGAAGAATTCTTAGAGCAGCCGCAGCTACTTGGGAAGCTGACGCAGAGGGTCAAAAGTCTGAGGCCGGCCTGGGCAATTTAGTCAGATCTGGTAAGCAAGTAATAGGGAGAGGGAGACAAGGTAGCTAAGAGGGTAAAATCCAACCTGATGTCCTGGACCCATCCCTAGGACCCATGTGGTAAAGGGAGAGAACTGACTTCAGCAAGTTGTCCCCTGACACACACGCATATATAAATAAATAAATATATATACATAATAAATAAATAAAGATGGAAATAACAGGCAGGAATGGTGTAGCTCAGCAGCAGGGCACTTAGTTCTTAGCAAGGAAAACTGCGAGGATCTTGTAATGGAAGTTATTAACGTTAAAAAGCAGGCTGCAAACTAGAGCACGCGGGAAGACTATGTGTGTGACTGGGGGAGACGTGTCTTGTTCTAATCATGGTCTGGACAGGAAGCACGACTCATCAAAACAGTCCATTTAAAAGTGTTTAGGGGAAAGGGGGCGGCTGCTTAAAGAGCAGTGGCAGAGTCAAGTGCACGGAGGGGACAGGCTGGTGTGACACAACCTGCAAAGTGTGGCCCCTGTGCAGGAACAACAAAAGGCAAGAGCATTCATTTCCAGGCTGCAGAAAGGATCGGAAATTCCACTGGAGGCCAAAGCCAGTAACTTAGCGAGGGCTCTGCCAATCTTCCCGCCTGTGCCAGACACACAGAAAGCCAAGCGATGGTACCACAGAGGGGTCATCTCTTGGGAGACCAGAGCAGGGGAAAGCATGGGTTAAGGTGGGGAATAGAGACCTTAGAAAGACACATCCTGTAAGGTCCTGGAGATGAGCCTGGGAGAAGTACTTGGCTTGTCCTCATCTGTATCACCTCATGCTGTTTCTATGGCAAGCAGATGATACTTTTGTAATCCAGGAGAAGATAGGTTTTTAACTCAATTCTCTGACCTTCCAGAAATCCTCACAAAGGGGAAATACAAAGAGAGCATGCTTAGCAAACAGTGCTCCTGCCTTTTAATGACTCCTTTCCACTTCTGTCTGCAGCCTGCGAGGTGGAAGAGCAACCTGTTCACTGAACAAACATCGGTTAGACCTAGGATGCAAAGCCTTTAGCTAACAAGGTGGATACAAGGCTGGGTCTACGAAGCCTACAATCTGGCAGAAAGCTCAGGCACTGGGCACAAAATCACGTGACAGAGAGGAGAGGTTTCTGGTGTCAGGGAGGCAGAAGGCAAAGACGTCCTAAAACCTAACAAGCATGGCCTCTTCCCTCTGCTGTAACTGCTTTTCATCCTTTCTCACTGGACAGACAGACAGACAGACCCACAAACAAGTCAACACCTCCATTTAGCCCTCCAAGAACAGATTGGGAAACTGAGGCTGGGACTCAGTGGTAGAACACTTGTCTAGGATGCTGGAGGCCCTGGGTTCAACTCAGAGCATCACAAAGCAGGAGGAAAAGAGCAAACAGAGACTAATAGGTTAAACATGAGTTCTGTTTACATTTTCAGTTTAAAACAGTGGTTCTCGACCTTGCTAATGCTGCGACTCTTTAGTACAAGTTCTTCATGTTGCGGTGACCCCCCCAACCATAAAATTATTCTGTTGTTACTTCATGACTACAATTTTATACCGTTGTGAATCATAATGTAAATACCTGATATTCAGGATGTCTGATATGGGACCCCCCCCACCCATAGGTTGAGAGTCACTGGTAAGGATTCAGTCAACTGAATGAGCATTTTAGCATAGGGTCCTGAGTTCTTATCTGCGTCAGTCAGCAGTTTTACCACTACAGTCTTGGCTTCGGTGCCTTGAATTCTGTGTCGAATCAATGGTGGCTTTCTTCTGCATACATGGTTCTCATATCCTCAAGTATGGACGTCTTTTTATTACCACCTCCCCCATATATGGCCGACTCCCCAAGGGTCAGTGGTCATTGCTGCAATTTTCCTCTGGATCAAGCTGAGGAACTTGAGGACAGGCTATTCCATGGATAAGACGCTTGCTGCATGACCACGAGGACTAGAGTTTGGATCCCCAGCACCCACATAAAGCAGGACATGATGGTATGTGGTTTTCCTATGGCAAGATAGAAAACGGAGGCAGGAGAATCCCCAGAAATTCACGCGCCAGACACCAAGACCCTGTTTCCAATGAGGTGAAAGGCAAGGACCAACACCAAAGGCTGTCCTTGACCTCCACACATATGTCTTCACACATGCATACTCAGAACATGCACACACATTATACACATACACAAAGATACTTTTTAAAAAACACTTAGATGAGAATCGATAATAAATTTAACTGGGCATGGAAATAAATATGCATTTTATTAATTATGACCATCTGTAAATATTAAAAATACTCATGAGTTGAGTCGTTGCTTATTTAGTTTACATAAACAATGCATATAGTCTCATCTACCAGAGACAAGAACCACAATACCCATTAAGGGTCATCGTTTTGAAAAGAGAAAAGCAAGTCCCAGATGACTGAGTGGTCTGGCTAGAATCCTTTAGAGGTGCTGAGACTTGGTTGAGTTGAGGGAAGGCAGACCATCTGTCTACAAGTTACCACGAGGCACACCAATACCCTAGTAGAAGGAGAATGGAGATATCTACTCACTTCTTGATATGCCACATGCGTCCTTAGGCAGAAGTCACCACCATAGCCAAACCAACACAAGAGGACTTGCACACTGCAGTAAGAAGTGGAGAGAAGTCCAGGCCTTGTTTAACAACTTCGAAGGGTCAGCCAGGCCTCAGACTTTCGTCTTCTCACCCCTAGGCCAGCAAAGCTCATTGCTAATATGCTGTTCCTAAGTGGTTGGCTGGGAGATGTCATGGAAGATGACGCAAATATCAAAGATATTGAGTCTTGGCCCATCCGGAGCGATACCTCACACTGTCACAGGTGTTCTTAGCGGCAAAGGATAAGCCACCTACATTTGATATCTGTTGAGTATCATACAGGACGATGGTAAAGATCACTGTGACCGTCCTCAGTGATAAGAGCACAGACCACAAGACGCCTTGGATGACAGGAAAGACTTCCCTCAGAGTATATGGTTACACGCACGGATGTGTAAATGGTTGCTTGATTCAAAATGTCTGCTGCAGGAAGAAGACAGCCAAATGTATTCAAGGGCCAGTGAGCCTTCTGCTTCCAAGGGATAACTGACTTCCTCAAAGTGTGCCAGGTTGGATGGAGAGTGGGCACATCCTTGTCTGCAACTAAAAGAATTTGAATCAGCACAAGCAGATCTAAAGGATTCAGCAGACCCCACCCAGGGTTACACAGCCCCAGGCCCAGGTGGATGCTGGTTTGGAGTCTGAACATCAGCCAAGTGTGCTCTATAGTGGTTTTCTGGAGCTTGAAGGAGTGGGTGTGTCCTTGTTGGAGTGCATGTGTCACTGTAGGTGTGGGCTTTAAGACCCTCATCCTAGCTGCCTGGATGTCAGTATCTGCTAGCGGCCTTCAGATGAAGATGTAGAACTCTCAACTCCTCCTGAACCATGACTGTTTGGACACTGCCATGTTCCCACCTTGCTGATAATGGACTGACCCTCTGAACCTGTAAGTCAGCCTCAATTAAATGTTGTTCTTATAAGAGTTGCCTTGGTCATGATGTCTGTTCACAGCAGCAAAACTCTAACTAGGACAGCCACCAAGCCTGATGACCTGAGTTCATTCCTTGGAGCCTACATGGTGGGAGAAGAGAAATAACTTCCCTAAGTTGTCCTCTGACTAGTTACTATGCATATATTGTGGTACATGGACACATCTGTATATGTGGACATGCACCTTACACACACACACATACACACACACACACACACACACACACACACACGATAAATAAAACTTTAAAGTACATTCTGAATCCAAGATGTACAGCAAGTGCTTGAAGGTGTCACCAAGAGGGAGGTAAAGTACTTGTGAGATTGTTGGCCTGAAATGGAAATGTGCTGCAGTGGGATCCAGTAACACAGCCCATCCTCCACTCACTAAGACCAAGATTTGAAGTGTCAGCATCTCCTTGTGCAAAGCCAACCAGATCCCCAAATTTCTGCTATGATTGCTAAGGACCCCAAACTTGCATCTAAGTACTTCTAAATCCACCTCAGATAGTCTGTCCTCTGCTGCCCAAGCCAAAAAGGAAACCTGCTCCAAGACCTAGTGGGGATTTTTAGAAACTAGGTAACTATTCACCAAGGAAACATTGAGTGCATTCGGCTTGCCTGTGAAATAATTGTGACAGAAAGGAATCAATTATGGCCCATCTGCAGTTCATTAATATGATTTGTTGAAAAAGAGGCCAAATTCACCAAGTCAACCCAAAAGTCTAAATATAGGACCACTGTGAGCCTGGCCCAGAGCACATTAGGCAATAAAAAGATTCCTACATCTGCAGGAATGAAAGCCCCCGGACACTTCCTTGTTCTTTACTCTGTATCCACAGAGGTAACTAGAAATGGATACATTTTATTTTCTTTCCAGAAAAAAAAAAGAGAAAAACATTCTGTAAGGATCACTGTTGCCAAAAATATCCCCTGATCAGGAAGGCTCAACTCAGAGATGGAGTTCACTTACCCTGACACAAAGCTTACTCATTCCGGAGATTGCTAGTGTTTCCTCTTAAATCACGCACAGAGAAATAGAAGGTTCTAGGGCAGCAATTCTCAGAGTGGGACAAAACACTGGTTATAATGACTATCAAAATAGTCTAAGTCACGCACCCTGCACCCCTCTCTCCCTCTTCCCTTCCGTCTCCCTTCCCCTCCTTCTCTGGAGTCTTTGGAGTAAATTTCTACTTAAACTGTATCTTGCTCGATGTTCTATTGCTTTGAGTAGACATCATGACCGAGGCAATTCTTATAAAGGAAAGGATTTAATTAGAGGCTTGCTTAAAGTTTCAGAGGTTTGGTCCATTATTATCACAGCAAGGAGCATGAGAATAAGGATGGCCAGCTTGACACTGGAGAAGAGAGCTACATTCTAAATGCAGGCAGAGAGAGAGGGAAAGGGAAAAGGGGAGGGGAGGAGGGAGAGAGAGAGAGAAACTACACCTGGCATGGGCTTTTGAAACCTCAGAACTGGTACACCCTCAGTGACACACTTCCTCTAACAAGACCACCACTCCCCCCACTCCCAGGATGACTAAGTGTTTAAACATATGATCCAATGGCAGACCATTCTTATCCAAACCACCAAGACCAAATTATTTCTTTCAAGAAGACAGAAGAGTCGCCCCCACACACACACCCAAAAATATCACTCTGTCCAAAGCTTCTTGATGTTGCACAAGCCATTGGTTTGTGCCATGTTGAGAACCTAAACTGGAATAAACTGAGCCCCAAGGGGAACGGCAGCCATGACTTTGAAGGGGAACCAAGTATCTCTGGTGCTCTGTTCTTCTGGGGAGTTAAGCTACAGGCATGGGATAGGGGTGTTTGACCCCTTGATTCCTCTGTGACCTTACTCTTCATGCAGGGGCTTTGGAAGAAAACTCATCTACTTCTTGGAACCACAACAGGGGGTGTGATGGGGAGCTGATGGGCTTTTCGTATGGGTCTGTGGTTTGGAAGTATCTGTGATAGGCTGGAAGTAGGTTTAGGGAGCACACATTTGGCTCACAAAAGAGAAGAGAAATCTGACACCTTGGCAGTGATCCCTAAACATCTCTTTTTGAGGAGAAAGACTGCAACCATCCCCACCCTGGGTTTCTGTTTGACTGTTAAAAATACTAAATTAGACCAGACACCAAAATAGTGTAAAAGTAAAAGGGAGTCACAGAATAACATTTCAGTGCGATTTGCTTTTGTGCGAAGTAGAAGCATTTATATAGCTCGCCGTGTCTAAGCTCCAGAATATTTCCGGAAAGATTTGCCCAGACTGTTCGCAACGGTTACTTATCCAAGCAAAGAAGAGGGCGGGAAGGCGGCCTTCTGAGTCCCGCTCTGTTGCTGTCTGTGCGTTGGCCATTTTTACAGTGACCTACATTGCTTTTTATAACGGAAGATATTTTGGACAAACAATGAGGGCAACATTTAAAAGCTTCTGCCAGTGCCCTAGCAAGACTGAACCTACAGACACACGTCTGAGTGAGCTGCTCATTTGCATATACATAATCATCACAATAGATAATACGTATCACACTGTAATCATGGTGAAATGGGCTTGCATTAGCATGATAATCAAAACACAGAACGCATATTGCATAAATGGTTATTAGGAGGCCTGTTTAGGCAGAGGCGAGGCATGGTCAGAACTGAAAGCAATTGGGGTGGGTGGGATGTACCTATATCCCCCTGCCTCCAGATGGTGAGAGACACTGACACTGGCCACGGCCTTGAATGTAATGTCTACAGCACTGAATGTCTACAGCACTGACAGTGGCCCAGCAGTGCCTCTGAGAATTAGTGCTGGTGCTCCTGGTAATCCTTGGAAGAAGGCCCCATGCCCTCTATCTGACTGGTGCAGAGGCTGCCTCAGCTGCCATGGAGGTTCATACCAGTATCATGGCTGAAAAGGCTAACTGCCCAGCCACACCCACATGGTCCTTTCTATAGTGCAAAATTGGCATGAGGTTATATCTCTCTGTCAGCCCAGGATAAGATGTCAAATATGTAGCGTCTTCATCAAGTTCTGCCTCTAAACAGAGGTCTAAAAGGTATAGGGCATACAGAATCACAATATAGGAGGGGCCCACCCACCTCCCTAGAAAAGGCATACACTCCAGGCCATGGATATGCTATGGTAATAGTTGCCTAAACAATGCAATAGATACAATGTTGCGCCAGGATTTATTGTGTTTTAAGGGTTGAAATGTACCACTGAGACACTAAGGCCATTACAGTTGTGTCCTGGAAGCTCATCTTCAACCCATACCACCAATCTCTTGTTGACTTGTAGCCCCATCCAGTCATCAGGTCTGTGCTTGACCCTGGATTGGAGCCCAGTGAAGAAACAAACAAAACCTTGGCACAGATGCCACCTGCCCACCGTGCAGCTCTCCTCAGACAAGGTTCTACTCTTAAGCTGAAAGTGAGGAGTGCTTCTGGACAGTCTGTCAGAGCCAGCAACAGTCGCCGAGAGCGTCATCAGGCATCTCTGGGCCATGGAGAACTCTGGGTGCCCTGGTTTCTCCTCCTTCACCACCCATCTGGGCAACAGTTAGGCCTGGGCTCACCTTAACCTAACAGAAACACAAACCCCACTGTACTTCACCCAAAACACTCCCATGCCCTCTTGGCATCCTGTCTGCCTGACACAGGGACTGAGGTGAGGCAAGCTCTGACCCTTAGGGATGCATGCCCCATGTCCCAGCTCTAGCTGCAGTGCCACCAATGAGGGATGTGAGGAAAATCTTGATGACCCAAGAAGGTGACTGTCTGTAAGACAGGAACAGGAGATGGGTAGCCAGGGACCAGGCTATGAAAAATGCCCTTGGATGTACTTCACTTAGATGCCCTACACATCTCCCCTGTGTTTCATACCCATGACCCCATCAGATGGATAGATTGCATCTGACAAAAGAAATTAGCTCTCCCAGTGTACTGTGATCTATCTTAATCCCCTGTGGGTGCAAGTTCACTGTGAGGCAGAGAAGATGGCTCGAAAGATGAAGAACTTGCTATAGAAGCATGAAGACCAGAGATGTAATACTTAGCATCCACATGAGCACAGGAATATGGCCTCCCACCTGGAACACCAAACACAGGATCCCAAAGTTAGCCTCTGCTCTCCATGTGCACACACATACACATACACATACACATACACATACACATACGCATACACATACACTCACACATATATATACACATACACATACACATATACATATACATACACTAACATACATATACACATACACATACACATACTCACATATACACACACATTCACACACACATACACACATACATACACATTCATACACACATATACACATTCACACATACATACATATACACACATACACACATATACACACATATATACACACATGCATACACACATACATATACACATACATACACATACACACATACATATACATACACACACATACACACATCACACATACACACATCACACACACATACATATACGTACACACTCAAACACACATACACACACAATACATAGACACATATACACACATATACACACAGGCATACACACACATACATATACACACATACATATACACACATACACATACACACATACATGTACATACACACATACACACATCACACATGCACACATCACACACATATACATACATACACACATACATATACGTACACACTCAAACACACACACACACATACATACACATATACACACACACGCAATGCTGAATCTGCCATCTAGTGAGTGTTGACTCTGTATGAGCAGTCTATGTTTGTTTGTCTAGCTGACCCTGGACCCCCTGTATTGTCCTAAAACTTGGTAGTGTTTGGAAATCTCTGTTGTCAAGAAAGGGGTCCTCTTAACCAAGCCAGGAAGAAGTGGAAAGCCATCGTCTTTCACATTGAAGATCTAGAAGAGCAAAACTTGTGGAGAGAGCAGAAGAACAATTCCCAGGGGCAAGGAGGAAGAATGGAGAATTTTTTTTTTTTACAACCATCAGGCACAGACTCTGAGAATGAAAAGATTTATTTGGGCAAGCCTGGAATACTCGGAGTGAGAATTCAAGCATCCTGGATGATGTTTGGGCCACTCTGGGAGGAAGCATCTTTGGGCTTTCCATTAATCCCTGATCTGCCAGCTGATCTTCACGCATCCCAACACCCTCTCTAAGGAGGAGTAACATGTACTGGTGGTAGGTACCGAATCCATGGGAGGCCCCCAAAGGTTCAGTGAGAACCATGCCATCTACCGCCACTGGCGTTGGTAAAGACAGCATGACTGGCAAGTGTCAAAATACAGAAGTGAGCCTGAGCCCCAGGGTAAATGAGGAACTGGCTGGTTGGCGCCAAGCATGAGCCGTTGGAGGACGAAAACCATGTACTTGTGTGGTAAGCCTAAAGAGAGGCCTTTGTTGATGTTTTCCATGACCGAATTCCTATACGGGAGGGTGTTCCACAGAGGCCTCCAGTAGCTCTGTCAGTTTGTAGAGAAATGCCGGCACGAGGGAACCAGTGGAACTTGGGAATCAGGGAGGAGGGAATCAAGTAATCATCAGCTCCTTTCGGTTGCTCGATGCATCATTCTTCTTCTTCTTCTTCTTCTTCTTCTTCTTCTTCTTCTTCTTCTTCTTCTTCTTCTTCTTCTTCTTCTTCTTCTTCTTCTTCTCTTTCTCCTCCTCCTCCTCCTCCTCCTCCTCCTCTTCCTCTTCCTCCTCCTCCTCCTCTTCCTTCTTTTTGTTTGTTTTTTTGTTTTTTGTTTTTTCCGGAGCTGAGGACCGATCCCAGGGCCCAAGGCAAGCGCTCTACCACTGAGCTAAATCCCCAACCCCGGCTCTTAAGACTACATGGGGCACACTAGTGACTGCAGAAGAAAGGTTTCCGGTAATGTTATTTTGAGGTAAAACAATAAATTAAATTTGCTCAGGGGGAAAAAATAAGATGGAAGTGGAATCTCCAGGGACACTGTTGGTATTCTAAGCTCCATCCCCACAGCTACCTGGGAACACCCAGGTATGCTCCGCCCCACAGTTGCCTGGCAACAGCCAGCTGTGCCTGACTCCAAAGGGGTCTGCTTGCCCCCTTCTCTCTTTCTTGCTTTCTCTTTGTTCTTTGCTTCTCTGCTCTCTTCCCCACTGTCCTTGTCCCTTCTCTCCCCATCCCCGACCCCTTCCCTCCATGTGCTCATGGCCCGCCTTTCCTCTCCTCTCCTCTTCTCTCATTAAACCTCTCCATGTGAAACCACGTTGCCTTGGTGTGCTCTGTCCGTGAGCGAGCCGAGATTTAAACCCTAACATTGGTGGCCGAGACTTAAACACCAACATTGGTCCTAACATTGGTGGCAGGCATGTCTTGATTAAAATGGAACGAGGAGCTTTATTAGTAGTGGCGGCGGCGGTGGCGGCGTTTGGTTCCCAAAATGACTTTGTTCCATTCATGCATTCAAAGCTATCAGCGTGCTAATTCCTCTGTCAACTGTTTACAGATGCTTGCCCTCGGTCCTGGACTCTCTTCCAGGTACTGGGGATAGAAAAATGAACACACAGTATTCAAGCAGCTTACACTCTAACAGGATGGGAATGAACTCAAGACACAGAGCTCCCGTGCTCACAGCCGAGCATAAAACGCTTACTTGCTAAACCACACGGGCTGTAATCTACGCATTAGAGCTCAGAAATACTGTCAGAGCCATCCTCCTGGCTTTAGACCTTTTCTTGATTCTAGAAAACAATGAGCCAAGGCACTTCAGCTCCCAACCTGGGGCAGATGTCAAACCCAGCAGGAGACTTGAAAGCTACAGATGGCATTGACCTTTGTGCCTGAGAAGCTAGCTGGGTGACCTTGAAGAAGGATTTTGCCAGCCAAGGTCTGTCACGAGTCTGGAGGGGATTCCTTGAGCTTGGGCTTCTTGAAGCACAGGACTTCAGGAAGACAGGGCCCTATGGTGTCTGTAGTAGTCCATGCTTTCCACAGCACCCATAGTTAATCCCATCTGTAGGACTCTGATTTCATCCCATTGCCATACACCACAGAAGCAGGAGAGGTTCCTTAAGGAACAACAGCTACTATCGTGATCACAATTGATTCGTATCACAGCACTGCAGTGGAGTCTTCCCAGGCAGATTCCACTACTGCCAATCCGAAAACTAAAAAGAGTCAACCAGGTTTTCCTGGGTTAAGCTAAGTGGTGAATGTGTCAGAGCATGCAAGGATCAGAGCTGTGAAAATACCCTACTCCTCACAGTGATGGGGAGGCAGAACTGGATCCTCAGGGCATACTGGCCAGCCAGTCTAGCCAATTGGTGAGCCCCAGTTCAGTGAAAGATGCTTGTCTTTAATAATAATAATAATAATAATAATAATAATAATAATAATAATAATATAATGTAGCAAGCAATAGAAGAAAATACCAGATACTCAATTCAATGTAAACCTCTGACCTCTACATGCACACCCATTGGTAAGTATATATACACACATACAACATACACACTCCTACTCACACATACATACACAGACACACACAAATACACTCACACACACACACAAACACACACATACACACACAACACACATTCACACACAACACACACACATATACACACACACACACACACACACACACACACACACACACACACACCACACACACACACTCACACACACACACACACTCACACACACTCACACACACAAATACATATACTCTATAGACACACTTACACACATACACACTCACACAAACACACACACTCAGATGCAAACACACACATACACACTCACGCAAACACACACATACACATACACACACACAATCACACACACCTACACACTCATACACAAACACATACATACATTCTCATAGACACACTTACACCCACATACACACTCACACACACACACTCACATGCAAACACACACATACACTCACACACACATACACTCACACACATACTCACACAGAAACACACACATACACTCACACTCACACACACACACACACATACACTCACACACACACAAACACACACATACACTCTCATAGACACACACCCACACACACACACTCTCTCTCTCTCTCTCTCTCACTTCACTCTCCCTCAAGTAAGGGATGAGAAAAGCCCAGTGCAGATGGACCTCTCTCAGTCCTGTCTGTGTGCTTGGACATCCCCCATCTGGAACACAGAAGCAGTCCACATGAGGAGGTTCACCCACATGAGGAGGTTCACTGTCCCTGGAGGGGAACAGGAACCATCTACAGTGGTTACAACCCTAACGTCTTTTTCCTGGGTACCTCCTTCCTGCAGGGTGAGGCAGGAAGTGGCCACCAGCTGCCTTCCCTGCCAACTCAGCTGTGTGGCCTTCTGCATTCAGATGTCCTCGATTCTCCGCTGGTCCTTCGGGTGAAGGTGTTCTCCTTTCCTGGTAAATCAGACATTTGAGGGGCAGGAAACGCAAGTGCAAAAGAGAGGCCTGCAGCATGGCTGGAGGCAGGGTGAGGGCCTAGACAGGGAACTGAAATGTCCTCTCCTTCTGTTTTCTTGTCATTGCTGAACAACACTCTCTGTGTCCACAAACCTCTAAGTGTTTGCTTTTATAACATCTCACGCTTTGTGCTAAATTCGCCTAGCCACTGTGTTCCAGCCATTTTTAGCAAGGGTACATTGGCTGTTTTCTTTGCAGAACAAAACCCAAGTCCCATCTACATAAAAGCGCCACAAAAAGAGAGGTAACATTTTCTGATCGGTCCGGCAGGCCTGCCGTGAGTTCAGACAGGGCTCCTGGCTGACTTCCTAAGATATCCCAAGAGCTAGGAAGATCTCAAAATACCCAGCCCTGGTGGGATCAGACATTCAGGATGATAGGAAGCATCGTTTGTGGAAGTGTCGTGGGGAGAATAGAAACTTCTGGCTATAAAAACAGCTAGAGTGCATCAGAATAATAAATGTGACCCTAAAGGCATGGTGAGCCATTTCTGAAATATTAACTGAAATAGTTACCCAGTTCTGAAATAGCAGCCAAGCCTACAAAGCAAGGTAAGCAGCTCCCCAGACTGTGCACATCCCTGGGTTCAACCATCATCACTACCCCACCCCAAAATATAGTCACCAAATATAGCAGCAGAGATGAAAAACAAAATCCCTAAAAGGCATCCAGATATCAGAAAGAGGTTGGGAGTTGTGGGGAAAATAGCTAGCTTGTAAAAGGGAGGGGGCAAAATTATGAGCCAAGGGGACCCAGTCAGGAAAGTGTTGGCCAGACAGCATGAAAACTTGAGTTTGGATCCCAAGAAGCCACACAAATGTGAGGGGAGGTCACTTGTGTAGAAGGTAACACCAGTGCTTGGGTCAGGGAAGGGT
>NC_046170.1:46285184-46317684 GCF_011064425.1 Rattus rattus
TCTTTCTTCCTTTGGCAGGGGATGGGTCAGGGAGAGGCCCCTGAGATAATTGGAGAGTGTTCATGATGTGAAATTCTCAAATAATCCCTAAGAATAGTATAAAAAATAAAGTAACTGATGAAGGGCAGAGCATAGTTTTACAAGCACAGGGGCCTGGGTCTGAGTCTCAGAACCCATGAGAAGAAGATGGGTTGATGACATTGGTGCTTGTAGTCCCAGCATTGGGGAGCTGGCAAGGGGCAGATTCCTAAGACTCTTGGCGATCAGATGAGTCACAGGCCAGCGAGAGACCCTGTCTCTAAAAACAAAGTGAATGTGCCTTTGGAACAACACCCAAGGTGAACGTGTGGTCTTCACATGCATGCACATATGTGAGAGCACACACACACACACACACACACACACACAAGTCACCTATAAGTAATAGGAAATACATTTTGCACACGTGAGTAGGACCTTTACTTTGAAGTCTATCAAAAAGTAAGTTTCCCCGGAGGGCCCTGGGTGTCCTTTCTCAGACAGGACAGGAGGAATGGTGCTGCAGGCTGAAGGAGATGTTCAGAAAACCATCTTCAAATCAGCTTCGCGTGAGCACGGCCCGGGTCTTCTCCTTCTTTCTCTGCTTGCTCCTCACCCTCATCCGTGTGGTGACGGCCTCTGACCATCCCTCTCCTGCTAGAACAAGCTGTGGTTCTCAGAGATGGAGAAGATACACGGAACTGTCTCCGATGGCCTCATGCCCACTCTCCTCCTGCGGGCTCAGCTCAGCATCTTAGTGAGTGGTGGTGTTCCCGCCCAGCACTGCTTCTCCCAGTGCAGAGATGTGCATTTCGGGGAAATAAAAAGGAGAACAAATCTCTTCCCTTTGCTTCCCAGGAGAGGAGGCTGACCACAGAGGCCAGCTTGTTGGCGGATACCCAATGCTCCAGATGAACCACATGATGACTGTTCCTTCTACTTCCAGGAAATCGAACCCCACGAAACAAGAATCACACCACAGACACGCTAGGCAAGCAATGGGCCGTGAGCACAATGAGGAGAAAACGGACAAGGTGGCCATGTGAAGCAATGACTGCTGCTGCTGGAAAAGGCCTGATAATCACTTTCTCCACACAGTGTCCAAACTCTCCAAGACCTTGGTATTCAGCTGGGAGCTGGACCCACTCACTGAGCAGGGAGAACATTTCTCCAGGTGTGACAGATGTTGGCTATGCTGGGGCATCTCTAGGTGGATACAGGTAAACAAATCAGAAAGTAATTTTCCTTTTGCACCTATCACTTAGTCAAGCTCTGACTTGGGCACACCTGACTAGAACTACACAAAGCCCAGGGCCATGTTTGCAGGACTGTCCATGAGGCTGATGGAATGCTCTTCTGAGGTAGCAGCTAGCTTCCTCCACAGTGACCCAAGCAAACAGAGCGGAAGACACCACCTGTACATGATTGGGCCTCAGAGGTCACACATGGTCATTTGCACCATACCCTGTCAGTTACCAGGTCAGTCCTCCTCTGTGGGGGAGAGGACTCACCATCTGAGTACTAAGAAGCAAGACCTCTAGGGCCACCTCAGAGCTCTCCAGCTACCATGGAATGTGCCAGAAGGAAGACCTTTGTCCAGCTGGCAATGATTCCACCGGATCTTGTAATCCCCACACTGCTCTGCTTCCTTGTCTGTGGTCTTCCTTATGTAACTTGTCAGTCTGCTCAGGAGAGGAGACGAGGCTCCTAGGTATTAAAGAATAATGGGTCCAATGTTAACTTCTTCAAATAGACCAGGTAACGCCACAGAGGGTCAAAGGTCGCCTGCAGTCCAACCTCTCCCAGGGCCCATTGAAATGTCTGAGCGGAGTTCAGACATGGTGGCTGACTATCCAAGGGATGGGACAACTTAGGATATATAAATGCTGGGGACTCCACTACTAATTCTTTCAACCTGGCTGTTTTGTCTTGGTCCTGAGTTTGAGGAGTCCCTGGAGAATCGAAGCAAATAAAAACTGAATGATAATAACTAGCTCACATTGTGCTAAAGCTGCAGGAGCAGCCTGTAGTCCACAGGTCCCATGTCACCAACATCAAGGGAGGATCAGTGCTGGTAAGGAGACACAGCATCCTCCATCAGAGGAACAGTCCCTACTGTGCCATTTATCTTCATTCACAAGTTTGATGTGATCTTAATATTACCATAAACTCATTTTAATCCATAGGTAAGGGCCAAGGAGGTTGCTCAGTGGATAAAGCACTTGTCAAGCAAGCGTAAGGACCAGAGTTCAAATCCCCAGAAGCCATGGAGAAGCCCAGTGGGAATGGTAACTCTTCTGTATTCCCAGTTCATAGGAAGCAGAGGCAGAGACATGTGATCCCCCAAATAGGCTGCCTAGACAGATTAGACAAAACCCGAACTCTGGGTTCAGCCAAAGACCCCACCTCAATAAAAAAGTAGAGAGCAATCAAAGAAAACTGACTCCTCATCTCCACACACACATACATACATACACATGTATATACACATACACTCACATACACACACATATACTCACATACACACATACATACACATGCACATGTATACACCATACACTCACATATACACATATACATGTATACACACATATACACACATATACACACATACACTCACACACACATGTATACACACATACACATACACTCACATACACACATACATATACATGTATACACATATACACTCACATACATACACATACCCATGTATACACATATACACTCACATACACTCACATATACACACATACATACACATGCATACACACATATACACACTTACACATACATATACACATACCTCCACCCATATACACACATACACTCTCACACACATACACACATATATATATACACGCATACACACACAAGGTCAATCATACCGAAAGGAGAGTAATGCAATTTAAGCTGTGATAAGTCTGGGGATGAGGAAAGAGGGCTGTGCATAGTGTATGATGCTCCCCTCCCCAGGTATCTGGAAACCTTATCTAAAATGTAAACACTTGTACCCTTTGCCCTAATTATCCTGCTTACCAGATTTTGTCCTTCAGTTGCAGCAGCAACATGGAGGAAGTGCCCAGGTTTACGGTTTGCAGAAGCAAAAGATAGGAAACAGAGCAAACACCTATGGGTGTGTGATGGGTAAGGTCGATTTACTGTGTGGCCATAAATAAGATTTGATACTGCTGTAAAGATGGCAAGACAGGCAGCTCGGTGAACAGAACACTGGCTGACGTCAGCCTAATACGGGTGATTTCACTGCGTCCTCTGGGCTATCTTCCATCATCCTAAGAGACTGTGAGTCTGTCCGTTTCTGTCACAGAAAGTAAAGAGAAAGGAAAAGAATTGTGAGCATGCACTCACTCACTCGCTCACTCACAGGCAGGCAAGCAGACAGACAGACAGACAGACTTGTATTTAATAAACACATCCAAAAACCCAGTACAAATAGCCCCATTGGGTCAGAGTTGATAGGAGCAAAGATAAAATCTGTGTTTTCTGTCATTTTGAACTATGAAACTAGAAAAGGAGCTAAGTTAAGGCTGTCCCCACCAGTTCCTCATGGTAGGTTTGTCATTAACATTTGCCCAGTACCGGTCCCTAGATCCTACCACTGACTGTGGAGAAAGGAGTCTTGGATCAAGGAGGAGGAAGAGGTAGACAGGAAGGCCCAGAAGATCCAGAAGGATCTCTGCACATAGACCCCCTTCTGCTAGTTCACAAGTTATGAGCTCATCAGAGGGACTCCTGCGCTTCTACAAACAGATCCCACTTCCAAAGGACACCAGCCACTAGCAGGGACATTTATTCAAGTCAGCCTCAATCAATAGCAGATCCTTATGATTGCTGAGGAAAGAGAAGACTTCCAGCCCTAGAGTATTCCTCTCCAAACACCAGTGTGACAGCTAGTCCTCCCTGACCTGCCTTCCTTGTGGGCTAAATTTTCCCTTGACTTATAACTGCTGAAGTATTGTATGGATCTTTGCTTCCTTCCATTGTCGGTGGCTCTCCCAACCTCAAGTCTTAGACATTTTACCCCAAGAGTCCTCTGGTCACAGCTTTGATTTTCCCTCTGTGGAAGAATAATACTGTTTCAGACACTGTGAAACAAGAAAGCGCACATCTGACCCGCGCAGAAAGAAGAAAGCCACCGCTCCGACAAGCCTGGGCACTTTTAGCTTCACCCAGGACTCCTCCAATGCTACTAACCCAGGGCACGTGACGGAAGAAGTCAGCAAGCAGCTGCCTTGGGGAAGAATGTTTGGATCATTGTGGTGGGCTTAAAGGGGAAGATCTGAGCAGTACTGTGTGTAGGCACCAGGTCTCCCCAGAGCCTGCAGTTCCCACCAACCTGAGCTCTCCTGGAGGAAGCAAACTGAGTCTGTTTGAGAACACTGCGGGGCTCTTGCGGTGATCTAGAGAGAGCGAATTGGAGTGACTGGCAGAGGCCTTGCATGCACTGCAAAGGCTAAGCAAGGACCACCCTCCCAGGGATCCTGGCAGCATGGCTGACTCCTTGGAAAGGCTTCAATGGCCAAGAGCTACAGGCTAGGCATTATCACAGAACCATTCGTCACCTCTGCCCTCTCTCAACCGATCTGCCCAAAGGACATCTTGCAATCCTTCCTTGACAGGATCACGGCCTGGACTTCCGAAAGGCTACCTCTTTTTCACAATTAAGGACTTCAGAAGAAATGACTCTGGGTGTGACTCATAAGCTCAATGTCTAAGAAAAGGACTAGAGGCCCTGTGGTACCAGTGACTCACACACCTCTCAGGAGCAACGGTCTCTGTTATGATTTTCCTGGTATTTTGAAAATGTTAACTGTCCACTATATCAAGTGAGACATTGCCATTGAGAGAGGCCAGACCAGACAGAATGTTCACAGTGAGCCTTCCGGAGGACAGGACCATCCCTCACCAGACACACTTGACGTTCTACTTCAGAGCCACGGCTTCTACAGGGCTCCTCTGCATGCGGCTCGTGAACCACAGCCATGGCCACTGCAGGAGGAACAGTTGGTTCCACACATGAGCCTCCGCCTCATGCAGCTGAGGTGGAAGAGCTCCCGAAACGGGTAGCACATCCCCTCCTGAGCACTGTGACCTGCCCTGACGCTCACAATGTCCTCCTTCAGATGGAGTTACATGCATCCTTCCCACCCCCTCAGCACCTTGGGGGAGAAGAAGGGCTAAACTCTTCTAATCCAGGAAGACTCGACTGGTGACATCAGACGGCAGGACATGTCTGCAAGTCCCCAGTGTAGAGCGACGGCCCTCAACTCCTTCCCCTCATCTCACGGGTCAAGAGTCCTTCGTCATCAACCTTGGCTCTCACCCCCCAAGGCCCTCTCCGGTTCCACTGTGCAACTGAATCAGCATCACGGGGCAACCCTCGCCTCCCATTCCTCCGAGTAGAGCAGAAGAGAAGAAATGCCTCCCCTTCACACACACCCTTGTTCCACTGATGCTCACTCAGCACCTGCTGCCTCCCAGACGGGGCTTCCACTACGACCGCCCTGACTGTGCTTACTGAAGGCCCTGTTAGTCCCACTTCTCTGACAGGAAAGCCTCCAGTTCACAACCCCTCATTAATGACTAAGACGTGCTCCTCATGGGTCTTAGAGCAGACCCAGAGCCACCCCACACATCCCTGCCAAAAATCTTCAAGAAAGGGAGGTCCCATGCCGTGGTTTCTGACCGATATGCGTCTGCCTGAAGGATCATGTGCTGGGAACTTAGCGGCCAGCCGTGATGGTTACATAGATTGTCAACATGGAAGATCTAGAGTCACCTGGGAGACAAGGCTCTGGGCACACCTGTGAAGGGTTGTCTAGAGCATGTTCACTGAGGTAGGGGGACCTGCATGCTGTGAGGGCTGAGGTTCTGGGCTGCATGAAACGAACAAGTGGGGGGATGCTGAGAAGATCAAGCGGAGAAAGGTACTTCCTGTGCAATCCTGACAGAGCTTATGTGAAGCTGACAGGGGAAAAAGTGTCCATGCATGTGTCCTCAAACCTCCACATGTTCATTACGTGTGATCATGCACCTATGATGATGATGTTGATGATGGTGTGGTGGTGGTGGTGGTGGTGGTGCTGGTGGTGATGGTAGTGGTGGTGGTGGTGATGGTGTAGTGGTGATGGTGGTGATGGTGGTGGTGATGATGGTGGTGGTACTGATGGTGGTGGTGATGATGTGATGGTGCTGGTGGTGGTGATGGTGGTGGTGATGGTGATGTGGTGATGGTGATGGTGATGCTGGTGGTGCTGGTGGTGCTGGTGGTGATGGTGGTGGTGATGATGGTGGTGGTGGTGCTGGTGCTGGTGGTGGTGATGGTGGTGCTGGTGACTGGTAGTGCTGGTGGTAATGAGGATGGTGGTGGTGGTGATGATGATGGTGATGGTGGTGATGGTAGTGAGGGTAGTGATGGTGGTGGTGATGCTGGTGGTGGTGATTATAACAGTGACAATACATATTAAAGGGGGCAAAGTGGTCTGAGCACCAGTATCCATCTCTCTCTGCTTCCAGATGACAGGTATGCTGTGACCAGCAGCCTCAACCTTTCCCTCCATGATGCACCTTAGAACTGTGAGCGAACATAGGCTCTTCCTTCTTCACACCGGATATGTCCCTTGCCCTTCTCTCTGATTCCTGGCTGCCGTGACATAAGTTTCTCCACTGACTTATTCTGCCATTACACTCTCCCTGAACATGCAGCAGAAAGCAATGGAACCCGCCATGGACTTCCGTCCATGAAACCATGAGCCAAAATAAACTCTCTCCTTTCTAATAGCTTGTCTCGGGCATTGGTTACAGAGTCAAGGCTAACACCTCAGAAAGGAGAGATGAGGAGGGCATTGGTTACAGAGTCAAGGCTAACACCTCAGAAAGGAGAGATGAGGAGGCTCCAGAAGCCATGTGCTAATGTGGACCCTCCTGACCATCTGTGCTCCAACTCTGCCAAGTGCCCATGGTGAGTACCCACAGTCAGGGGGTCCTGGTGGTACAGCAGCTCCATTAGGAACTTAAGAGCCTGGAAAAAAACACCCCAGGGTCCTGCAATGCCTCAGGGGAAGGGATGGCCAGGCAGTAGGTGCCTGCCTCTGTGTACCTACATGCCAACAGCAGCATCCCAGGGGAGGCAGTGAGTACCACACAGGTGGAATGAAGATACCAGAGACAAGGACCATATGTGGGCCCAGGCTGAGTTGTGCCTCCTACAGCAGTTTTGCTGGGCAGTTCAGACTCGGGATCTTCTGTGGAGCTGCTGCGAGTCAAGGGCACGATCATCTCAGTGATTGTCTAGGACAAGAGGATCCACACCCAAGATGGCTTCATGGTTGACCCGTCTGATGGGTTGGTGCTAGCTACTGGCAAGGGACCAGAACTGCATTGGACTGTCCGTGAGGCTGATGGAATGCCCTTCTGAGGTAGCAGCTAGCTTCCTCCACAGTGGCCCAAGCAAACAGAGTGAAGACACCACCTGTACATGATTGGGCCTCAGAGGTCACACATGGTCATTTGCACCGTACCCTGTCAGTTACCAGGGTCAGTCCTCCTCTGTGGGGGAGAAGACTCACCATCTGAGTACTAAGAAGCAAGACCTCTAGGGCCACCTCAGAGCTCTCCAGCTACCATGGAATGTGCCAGAAGGAAGACCTTTGTCCATCTGGCAATGATTCCACCGGATCCTGTAATCCCCACACTGCTCTGCTTCCTTGTCTGTGGTCTTCCTTATGTAACTTGTCAGTCTGCTCAGGAGAGGAGACGAGGCTCCTAGGTATTAAAGAATAATGGGTCCAATGTTAACTTCTTCAAATAGACCAGGTAACGCCACAGAGGGTCAAAGGTCACCTGCAGTCCAACCTCTGTCCTTCCCTCTCCAAGGGCCCATTGAAATGACTGAGCTGAGTTCAGACATGGTGGCTGACTATCCAAGGGATGGGACAACTTAGGATATATAAACGCTGGGGACTCCACTACTAATTCTTTCAACCTGGCTGTTTTGTCTTGGTCCTGAGTTTGAGGAGTCCCTGGAGAATCGAAGCAAATAGAAACTGAATGGTAATAACTAGCTCACGTCATGCTAAAGCTGCAGGAGCAGCCTGTAGTCCACAGGTCCCACATCGCTGTTCCCTGTGGTGCTGTGACAAAGATGACTTAAAGAAGGAAAGCTTAACTCTGCTCACAGTTGCAGGGGCCACATAGTCCATCATGGAGGAGAAGGCGGCAGGGGTGGGGCATGAGGGGGAGCAGTAGGGTACTGGTCACATGACAACCACAGTCAGGAAGCACAAAGAGATGGATGCTGGTGCTCAAGTTTTCTCTCCCTTCATTAGTTTGGGACCCCAGCCCCAGCCCCAGCCCAATAGTGCCACCCACATTCACAGTGGATCTTCCGCCTCCATAAACCTAACCTCGATCCTTCACAGGTACACCCGGAGTCTTGTTTCCATGGTGACTGTACTGGCTGGTTCTGTGTGTCAACTTGACACAAGCTGGAGTTATCACAGAGAAAGGAGCCTCCCTTGAGGAAATGCCTCCATGACACCCAGCTGTAAGGCATTTTCTCAATTAGTGATCAAGGGGGGAGGGCCCAGTCCATTGTGGGTGGTACCATCCCTGAGCTGGTGGTCTTGGGTTCTATAAGAGAGCAAACTGAGCAAGCCAGTAAGCAGCACCACCCCCACATGTTCTCTGCATCAGCTCCTGCTTCCTGACCTGCTTAAGTTCCAGTCCTGACTTCCTTTGGTGATGAACAGCAATGTGGAAGTGTAAGCTGAATAAACCCTTTCCTCCCCAACTTGCTTCTTGGTCATGATGTTTGTGCAGGAATAGAAACCCTGACTGAGACAGTGACTCCAGATCCTGCCAAGTTGATACTCAAGGTTAATCATCACAGAGGGACTCGGTGCCTGCCATGGTCCAGGGATAGGCGCTCTGGCTGGGTGTCACAGAGGTCTCATGTCTGTCATCAGTGAGGAGAGTCCCAGCTGAGAAGGGAAACAGCCATTTACAGAATTTCATTTAACCAAGATTACTGTTGACTCACCCAACCCCATAGACCTTCCTTCCTGGATCCCCAGCTCCTCCAAGAGTCCTCCATACCTGCCCCCACACAAGCTACCCACAATTGACCCCAGCAGCTCCAGCTTCTCCACCTCTCTTGGCCCTCTCAGGCTGCTGACACACCTGTTGACACCATCTGGCTGCTTCCTTGAGGTGCTATTCTCTGTCCAGCCTTCCTGGTTTCTCTCAACCTCTGCTCATGCGACTGTGCCCTCCACCTGCTTCCTTCTTCCTCAGGAACTGAGGAACCCACTCAGCCCTGCAAACAACTTCTAAAGCTCCATCCATGTCCTACCCGGCTTGCAAGTGACAGGCCCTGACACCAGCTCTGATATCCATGGGCCCAGGTTTCCCCATGCCTCCAAAAGGACCCCAGTGCACTCTTCATATTGGCCTCCCTGTGCTCCTTCCTGCACCTCTCACCCCACCCAACCATCTACCGGTCTTACCCTACACAACTAATACCATGCTAGAGTTTAAATCTAAAATGTCTGTCATGGCTCGAGCACTTGGTCCTTAACCGGTAGCACTGTTGTGAAAGTTCAGGCCATATAACCTTTAAGAGCTGGGCCTGGCTGACAGAAATAGGTCACAGGGGAGAGGCATTGAGGGCTACTGCCCAGTCCTGTTTCTCGTCTTATCTCTGTCTCCTGGTCACCTGCCTTTATTTCCTACTAACGCAAGGCTCCCCGTACCATGCCTTCGCCAACATGGCCCTGAAATCACCTAAAACCTTGTGCTTGAAATAAACCCTTCCTCCCTCAAGCTGTTTCTGCACTGTCGTCCAGGGAGAGGTCACCGGTACCTAGCAACAGCCTTTTCTGCAGCTCTTCCCCGTGTAGGGCAGAGTACCATGTGACTCACGCAGCCAAAATAATGTGACCCTCAAAACAACCCTGCACAAGGCCGACAGTTCACAGCTCTACAGATAAGGGAACTGAAGCAGAGTGTCTACCTACCTGAAACCATGTAAGCAGAGGCGGAGTTCACCTTCAGCCCAAAGCTATCTGTTCCAAGGCACTAGGCTCAAGTAGATAAACAAGCTTGTTCATACAATTACCCATTACGGTTCAGTATTTTAGCATTAACCCAAACTGGCACATTGTGAAGATTTTGAGACACAGTTTTTCTGAGTTTTAAAGAAAAGTTTTCTGATTGACCTTGGAACCTGGGAGAGAGAATGAGACATTAAGTCATCCTGCCATTAAAATTAAGTTCAATCACCCCTAATGGAATGTCACCTCCAAGATAGCCATTAAAGCCACCGGCCTAACCAACTGGCAGGCCCCGAGTATATCACCATTATCCCGTCCCCGTAACAGTCATTTGTCCGAGGCCCCGGGAGACTCTGAGCGCTGCTGTCAATGTCGTGTGGAGGAGAGACATCTGCTGCTTCCTCCCATGCTCCATCAGTGCGGTCAGGAACATGGTGAGAAGGCACAGTGCGCAGACCCAGAAGTCACAGGCTTTGACCTTGGGCCACCAGGATAGAGCAACCGGGGTAAAAGAGGCCGCCTCGTGGTGTGGACTTGTGTGACTGTCACAAGATGATGTGGCAGCCACTCAGAACCGCCAGCACCTGCTGCTCTCTAAGGGCGGCAGCTCCAGCCTGACTGCATTGTCCAGCCGAGTATTTTGGGGGGCCGTGGGGGGTCCTTGCTAACAGGCTTACTCTGGGGACCTCCCGTCTCTGTCTTTCTGCTGAGGCAAAAACTACAGGCAGGTCACCATGTCAACCTAGCATATACGTGGGTCCTGGGGACTCAAACTCAGGTCATCAAGCTTAAGAGACAAATGCTCTACCTGATGAGCCATCTCCCCAGACCATATTATTGACTTTTTCTAAGCTAGCAACACAAGAAATGGCTTTTGCCGTGACATTGGGATGTGTACACAACACCATGCTATGTTCTTTGGTGTGTGGTTCTGAGGTATGATGTAGCTCAGGCTGGCCATGAACTTTTGTAGCAGATGACCGTGAACTTCTGATCCTCCTGCCCCCATGTTCAGAGTGCTGGGAGGACAGGTGTGTCACGTCCAGCTTGTATTTCATTCCTATTTGCTGCTCCACAGCCTGCCCCATCTGCCTGGCACCTTTCCTTCCCAGGAGAGCCTCTCCTTCTCTCTCACACCATATGAGTTCCATCACCCTCTCTCGTCTCCACTGTACCTTTCCTTGTCTCTCCTCTCAGAGCCCCCTTTGTATTTTCAGCTCTGAACTTTGGTAAAAAACAAGCAAATGGGGAAACTGAGACTCTCCTCAGCCAAAAGGAAAATGCATAAAACACACCTGTCAATCATCAGAGGCAGGGCCAGAGAAGGTTGGCTTTCTCCTCAACATGGTGTCCGTGGACAGCCACTTTGCTCTCCCTCACTGGAGCCCCTTACCCAGTAGCTAGAAACACCATGCCTATCACCACCTTCTCCACTAACGTAGTCTTCGTAATAATTAAAGAGAACCGTGTTGGGCCATGGAGATGTCTCAGCAGGTAAAGGTCCTTGCCTCTAAGCCTGAGCTCAGACCTGAGTTCAATCCCTGAGACCCACCCTGGGGAAGGAGAGAACCAACTCCTGAAGGTTGACCCCTGACCTTCACATGTGAGCAGTGGTACAAACACAGCCCGTTCCATGTCTGATGTGAACATTTCCTTACCTAGAAGAAGATGAGCGCTACCTGGGTCCAGAATGAGGCAGGTGTCTCCCCAGAGAGTGTGTGATGACCCCTCCACATCTTCTTGGACAAATTGTTTAACTTCCATGAAACATTATTTTTTAAAAATCCTGTGTGGAGTATGTATTACCTGACCTGACTCTCAGGATATGGTGGCCACGTTCCTACCTCTTCTTCCAGAAAACTCCTATGTATCTTTCAAGATATGAGGCAAAGGCCACCTCTTCCAGGTAGCACCCTAGCTCCCTAGCGCTCTGAGGTAGATGCCCTTCTGTCCCCTGGAACACTGGGTGTTCTTCCATTGTGATACTAATGGTAGGTCTCTGTAACTCACTGGCGATCTTCTGGCCAACAGGGTGGGTCTTGGATTCCTAGATCTTAGGCAAGGTCTAACCCAGGGCAGATTTCAAAAAAAAAAAAAATTTTTCATTGAACAAATAAGTCATAAAGCTGAATTTCCCTTGCCCAAGCCATGTTTCCTCCCTCACACACTCACTCACCATGGAACAACATATGGATTACGCCTCTGAAAATAACCTCATAGATAGCAAGGTTTCTAGTCAGGTGAGAAATCAAGGCAAGGGGCAGGGGCTGTGCCACCCTGCCATGCCCAGCCCTCCTTTCAACTGCCTCACTCGATAACACATTAAACAGAAGAGAGGAGGGCAGGCCTCCTGCCCCAGCCAAGCCGTAAAAGGTAACGGCAAGAAGCCGTGCCCTACTTTCATGCCACATAAATCCCAGTTGGTCGGATCACGCCAGTTGGTGGACTTCGACCAGAAATATCAATAAGCCTAGAAAAAATATTGGAGGGCAAAGTTGATTCTGCTGTAAGCTGTCCTGAATGTCCAAACCACAGTGTCATGGCAAGTGTCAAAGGTCATCTGGTCTACCCTCTGACCTGTATCGAAATCCCTCCAGTCCAACAGTGGCTTCCAGGCACCAAGGGATTCAAACTCTTAAGACATAAGGTTTTAAGGGGCAGAGATAAAATTCCCTCTATGATCACACTGAGAGACTCACACTATCTGGTTCAGATGCAAGGTTTGCTGCTGTGGAGACCCGAGAAATTATACTTGCTTCAGAAGGCCCATTCTCTGGAGGAGTAACAGATCTGTTCTACGGTGGGCACAGTCGAGGGCACTTAAAATAAAATGTCCTTCTGGCAACCGAGCAGTTCTCAGCCATCTCTGGAGTCCCAGGTCTTAGGTGAGGCCTGACTCAGGGTAGTGCCTTGGAAAGGGTTTACTGAACAAATAAACCATAAAGTTAGATTATAAGGGCACTCGAGAAAGGCCAGAGCCACATGCAGGGAGTGCCCCAGGAAAACTGACCCCAAGCCTTCAGTGGAATCTGACCGTGAACTTGCTTTCAAATACAGAGCCATGAGAAATTATTGGGACAACTGGGTTTTGTTCTGATCTGTTTTGTGATGGGTCGCCAACTGCCTGTGTTCAACAGGTGCCTCGCCACTAAGCTGTATCTCAAGCCTTTGGGGTTTTGTTTTGTTTTGTTTTTTGAGATAAAGGTCAAATTATACAGCTGAAGCTGGCCTCAAACTCTGGTGTCCATCTCCTGAGGGTTGATAATACAGGCATACACAATTTCGCCCATCTGAGCGTCTTCAGTCTGTCCCAAGTACTGGATAATAGCAAGGAATTGTGGTCATTTGGGGGACCTCATGGGTATCAAATCATTAAGCCTGGGAAATATGGAATATAGGAACTGACATGATGTTTTCAAATGATTAGGGGCAGGCAAACAGGTGCAGGTGACTCAGGTTCAGTGGCACCTTGGCAGCCCGCCATGGCGTTGTCACGTTGCTTTCTACTTCCGAGAACCTTTGGGAAACTTATTAAGTAGAAAAACTGAGAAGGGCAAATGTGGGGTGGAGGATGGCGGAGGACGCATTTCCATTTGGACTTGGAAGCAACACATTAAACGCCAGGAATGCCATTTAGTCCCTAGCCCCACAGAGGCCTGGGAACAGGATGGGCCAGTTGGATATCCAAACAGGTATCCTATGGAAGGAATATCTGTGTTGACTGGCTTCTCAGGGAAAGCGCTGACAGCCAGGATGCTGGTGGAAGACTCGTGGGCTCTGGGTACTTCATACAGGCCATGAGTAGGTCCATCACAACTTTACAAAACAATCTATTCATTCTTGTTCCAGCCCTGACCTCAGCTTGCACACAGCCAGCACACAGTGCTGGGGCATCACTTCCCCTCTCTGGGCACTATGGGATATAATTCCTATTGTCCTCTTCAAGATGCTCTGCATATCTGTAGAGGGTAGGCTAGCCCAGAGTGGAGCATGAGGTCCCTATCCGCTTTTCCTCCAGTTCCTCCTGCCCATGTCCTGGAGCTCTCTTTGCCTAGTACTGTGTATGGAATAAAGTGGGGTTCCTGGGGGCTAGCCCATTGCTACTGCCTTCTCAGTAGGATTCTACCCTAGTCCATCTTCTCAGAGGCCACCAGGGCCCTCTGCTGGGGAAGGGAGGGGCCTGAGAGCTATCACACCACAATACCACTTCATCTCTAGACCTTATTGCACCTCTAACTTGTCCATTTCTTTCTTTTCTTTTCTTTTCTTTTCTTTTCTTTTCTTCCTTTTTCTTTTTCTGAAGTCATGGAAAAATGAAACTGGTCTAATCTACAACACAGCCTTGACCTTGACATCTGACGTATGACTAAGAGGCATTCAGAACTACCATTGAAGCCAAGAGACATTCAGAAATTGCCCATGGCAATTGGTGAGGTAGGCGGTTTCCCTCCCACAAACTTATCTTTACTCTGCAGCCCTGGTAACTAACTGCCCAGTGTTGCAAAATCAGAGAGAAAATATTTACAATGAGAGTTGACCCAAAGGGAAAAAAAAACCTTCCATGAGATCAACTTGACCTAATCTCCTCCAAAGGAGATAGCTTCAAGCAGGAGATACAATATCACCCTGCCTTAGGGAGGGGAGGGGTTAAATGGTACAATGAGCATTGGAATCATATCTGGGCACCGGTTCGAATCCTCCAATGCCTGACCCCAACCCACTTGCCTGGATGTTGGAACTCATAGTTCATCTCAGCTTGTGTCTTCCACATCAGACCATTCTGCAGGCAGTGTGGGAACACCTGAAGAGTACTTCCCAAATTCCAGTCTGATCTTTCCACCTTTGGATGGTTGGGGGTGGAGGTGGGGTGCTCTCCTGATAGAATTGTGGGTCTGCGAACATGATTTGGGAGGAACAAACCCTTGGATAGATGGAGGTACAATGGTGACTCCAAGCCAGACTTGCGGGAAGTGCCCTTCACCTGGTCAGTTAGCTCTTGTTGTGCTTCTCTTAATGCATCCCAGGTAGATGGCCCTCTTCAGCCACCGTCCTGGTCCACCTAATGGTCAACTTGACACAGCTTAGAGGAGAGGCCTCCATGCCAGGATTACATTGTCTGTAGGCATATCTGTGAGAGATTGTCTTGATTATAAATGGATGTAGGATGGCTTGTCCCACTGCGGGTGGCACCATTCCTCAGGCAGATGGGACAAGGTTGTATGGGAAAGCTAGCTAAACACCAGCAAGTGAGAGCCACACTTGTCTGCCTCCCCCTAATCATTTGAAAGCATCGCGTCCGTTCCTATATTCCATATTTCCCAGGCTTAATGATTTGATACCCATGAGGTCCCCCAAATGACCACAATTCCTCTATTATTCGGAACTCGGGACACACTGAAGATGCTCAGACGGGGGAGATTGTGTTTCCACTTCAAGCTCCTGCTTGAGTTCCTGCCCTGGCTCCCCCAAGGATGAACTGTGACACTAAAATGTAAGTTTCCCCTAAGTGTGATCTGTTTTTCTTCCCCAATGGTGATCTTGTGGTTATAATATTTGTCACAGTGACAGAATAAAACCAGACTGGTCACAAAGGTTGGGGTTCTTTTGAACTGGGCTATCAAACCTAACAGAGTGGCCAGTCAGTCACCTTTCCACGGGAATCCAGTACATGTTCTGTCTGCTGTCACACTCTCGTGGCCTCATGTCATCTTTACTCAGTTTACCAACCTGAACACCACAGTCATTACAGCCTCCTTCTGTTCTAGGACAAGTGCAGCCCGCATAAGAGGGCTGTGGTCATTGTGTGCCTAGGCCAAGTGGCCTCTCTGCCAGCTGGCCGTGCTGGGTCACTGTCACTGAGAATTTTTCGAGAAAAGTGGGGTCCATTAGGCATCAGCTAACTTGAGCAGGTGTGACCCTCACGATTGTATAGGAACAGATTCTTTCCCAGCAGAGCCGTCCCCCTAACCTGATCACAAGTTTGTGGTCAGCCTGGGCTACATCATGAGACCTTGTCTCAAAGCAAAATGAAGGATTTGCTATAAAAAGTCTGGGAAAGAATTGTTGGCGATAGAGATGGAGAAGGAGAGAGGGAAGATGTGGAATAAGCAAAGGAAGTCTCAAAGCTGGGAAAGGCCAGCAGTTCCAGGTGGTACAGAGAAATAAGGGACATACAGACTAGGGTGACTATGTAGAAATGTGTATTCAAGAGAACAGGGCCGAGGGTCTTTGTCGTTGTTGTCTGTTTGTTTTTGGTTTGGGGGATGTTGAGCATCTATGCACCATGGCTGCCAACTAGATAGCTAGAATGGTAGCTTGATTGACAGGTGAATGAGTGTTCCCCTATTTCATAGGAAGGAGGGAGGGGGTAGGAGGAGGAAGAGGAAGAAGAGTGACCATAAGGTAATGGAGACACTACTATGGGGCTGACTCTATTTCTGGCTCCTGTAACCAGAAGAGGGTTGTGTGAACAGCCAGACCTGTGATGGAGAGTAGAGAGAAGCATTTCGGACGCATCTTTAGATTTGGAGGTTACAAATGAAACAGACCCAGCTTCATGACCTCGGATCCTATATCTATCTCCAAAATTTGTTCCAGGCCATACCCACCTTCACTATGTCAGTCTTGAGATTGAAATCCTTGACAGAGGCATCCCCTGACGTGATGGGCTGCTCCCTGGTCAGCACATTGAAAATGGAAGTCTTCCCGGCTCCACTGAGGCCATTAATGAGTTATTCAGATGTAATAACTACATTCAGCATGGTGGCACAAGCCCGTCATCCTAGCTGCTCAGGAGACTGAAGAAGAGGGTCGTTAAGTTCACGGGCAGCCTGGGCAGCTTAAGGAGACCCTAGACCAAACATAAAGAATGAACAAGAGGACTCAGGTTATAGCACAGCGATGGAGCACCTGCCTAGCACATGCAAGACTTAGGTTTAGCCCTAGTCCAACAGAGGCGGGGAAAGAATATAACTGTAGTGACATAGCATGACATTAACATGTCACATGACGCCTCCTCCATAGATCTGCACTGAGGGGAAACTCAGAGTCGAAGGACATACACTGTGACCATATTGTTCAGATTGAGGAAGCTGTGACCCAGAAAGCGGGGAGGTGGGGTGGCTCCCCAGGTCGCAGAGCCATTCCCAATTATTGTCTGCTGCGACGCTGTGTCTGTTCTGCTCTGTCGCCAGCTAAAGAGCCCAGCGCATCGCATGTGGAGCGTGGCTTCCAGGAGACGTTGACAGTCTCTGCTGGCCCAAAGTGATGGAGACGGAGCTGCTGGATCCAACAGGTTTAACCAAAAAGCAGCCGCTCCCAGGCTGTTTGACGTCAGGAACTCTGCTCATCCTTAAAATAATAATAATAATAATAATAATAATAATAATAATAATAATAATAATAATAATCGAGTTCCCCAAAGAGCTTTTGTTCACCCACACTTACTGCCGGAGAACTTAAGCTGAAAGTTTAAAGAAAAGTTTGTTGATCCTGGAATCTCAGCACTTTGGAAGGAGAAGGTAGGAAGATAAGGCGTTCACAGCTTGGGTACATAGCAAGTTCGAGGCTAACCTGGTACACTTGGGAACTTATTTTAACACCCCACACACACACCCTGATTTCTTTCTTTTTTTTTTCCTAAATCACTTAAATCGCCTGCAACTTGTTAACGTACATTATCTATTTGGAGAGAGGATAACCATTTCTCCAAATGAAAGCAATCGGTAAAAAGAGAGGCCTTGTTTTGCACACTGGAAAGCAGCTTCCGCTTCTACTCTTGCTCCGCTGAACTACCGCATTGCTTCTGGAAAATTCCGCTGTGTACTCACGGCAGCGTGAGTGGATGATACTTGAGAGTGTGGCGGAAGTCCTGAATCTGAACGGGCTACCCCTCCAGCCTCCGTAGCCCTCAGGAGCTTCAGGACTCTAGGAGAGTGCTCTCAAGCTGCCTCTACAGCAGAATGTGACAAGGGGGTGGCAGGGAAGCAGGGAGACAGCCACGCATGCAGGAAGCTCAGGACCAGGCATTCAGCCCAGAGAAACCACACGTGGATGAATTGGACAGAGTAAGAGAGTGGTGAGTGACTGGTCCAAGAGTATGTTGGGGGAAACACGCTCCAGACAGGAATGGAGGCAAAGGTTCTGAGGAAAGGTGAGGCAGTACAGTGGCTCAGGAGGGAGCTCTGTTGTGGAGGAGACCAGTGAGGACCAAGAGGAAACACAAACGGCCAAGGAACATTTCAAGAAAAAGCTCAACATCCTTACTCATCAGGGAGATGCAAACCCAAACTGCTTTGATGTTTTCCCACCTTACACCAGTCAGAATGGCCAAGATCGGTAAAATAAACCGACAGCTCATACTAGTGAAGTTGTGGGGCAGGAGGAACACTCGTCCGTTGTTCGTGGGAGTGCAAGCTCATACAACCACTACAGAAATCAGTGTGGCAGTTCCTCAGGAAGATGGCGGTAGTCCACTTCAAGGTCCAGCTGTGCAACAACTGAGCATGTGCAGAACGACTCTCCGTCCTACTGCGTGCCACAGTCTTTGCTGCCTTATTCCTAGTGATCAGAAATTGGAAACCACCTATATGTCTATCAACCGATGTACGCATAATAAAAGTGGGGTGCATTTACACAGCGAGATACTATTTAGCCGTTAAGAAAAGCAAAACTATGAAATCTGCAGATAAATGGATGGAACCACATAAAATAATCCTAAGTGGGGTAACCCAAACTCCAAAAGACAAATGCTGCATGTTATTTCTTCTATGTAGAGGTTAGCTTTTGTATTTAGAATTTCTGTTTCTTAAAAACAAACAAAAACAGAATGGGACCGTCTTCATTTAAATCCAGGTGTAGGATATTAAGCCGTTCCAGACTTCCCTCAGCAGCTGACTATGACTTGCCTCATGCTCTAGTAGAGCCGTGATTTTGCCAACTGCAGATAGTTTCTGTGATCGTGTGATGTTTAGAATTCTGGAAATCTTCCCAGTTCGAGGCTAGGGCTTCAAGAGTTGGGGTTAGTCATTGCCGGTTTGAAAGGGTTGGTTACTGTTTGGTAGTAGTTGTGATCAAAGAAGAAACGAGGAAAAAAGTTAGACTTAGGGATCGATTTCTCTCCTACCTAGTGTTAGGGGGTTGAAAGGGTGGAATAAGGGTGGAGAAGGCAGAAGAAAGAAGAACTCACAAAGTAGCAAAAGACCGCTATAAGCTTTCAATATTTTTATAATGTGTGCTGTAATCTGAATAACCACAGAGTCCCTAGTAAGGGGCTCTCCTGGAGGAGAGGGCCTCCCAAGGAAGGGGAAACAGCATTTTTGTCGAATTTTTTTGACTCGTTTTGTTTTGTTGGGGTATTTTTGTCTTACTGGTCATCAGCTTGTTTATTTTTGTTTTTTGTCTTTGTGTGCGTGTGTGTATGTGCATGTGCATGTGTGTGCATATGTGTGTGCATGTGTGTAGGTGTGTGTGCATGTGTATGTGTGTGTGCATGTGTATGTGTGTATATGTGTGTGTATGTATGTGTGTGTATGTATGTATATGTTTGTGTATGCGTGTGTATATGTGTGTATATGTGTATGTATGTGTGCATGTGTGTGTATGTGTGTGTGCGTGTGTGTACATGTATGTGTGTATGTGTGTGTATGTGTATATGTATGTGTGTGTATGCGTGTATATGTTTGTGTATGTGTGTGTGTGTGTGTGCATGTGTGTCTATGTTTGTGTATGTGTGTGTGGGGGGGGGTTCTTGCTTTTTTGTTGTTTTGTTTCTCTGTTTTTTAAAGATTGGAGAGGACACATGAAACTGAGTAGGTAGGAGTGTGGAGAGGACCTGAAAGGAATTAGGAATGGAAAACATGACTGAAATATTGTATGAAAACAATTTTTTCCATAGTGGGGTGTTGATTCTTTAAGACAGGGTTTCTCTGTGTAGCTCTGGTTGTCTAAGATCAAGGGCTTGAACTTAGTGATCTGCTTGCTTCTGCCTCCCAAGTACTGGGGTTAAACCACCATGCCTGGCCAAAATCTTAGTTTTTCTTTTTCAATTAAAACAAGTAGCACTGGATTGAGTGACAAGCCGAGCACTTGTTCTGGAACATTCTGGATATGTAGGTTCACTGGGCTCAAGGGAAGATGTCATGGAGATGCTGTGCCAAGCCTCTTAGCCCTAGTGCTGGGTTCCTGCAAAGGTGGAAGTCTCTTGTGCAGCTCAGAGGGGCCCAGTTCTGGCAAAGATGTGGACACATGAAGTCTGGAGCCTGGCTCTGCACTCCACCCAAGGCTGAGAGAACAGTCAGCCTGTGCGGAAGAGGGGGGCAAATGCAGGTCTAACAGGAACTTTTTGCTTTCTCTACATAGCCCTGGAGGAGACAGGAGGCTGTGGAGGTCAGGTTTGCCCTTTCACAGCCCTGAAATGCTAGACTTAGCAGAGTCTGTATGTGCACAAGACTCCAAAGGGACACCCCAGAAAGCCCTGCTTCTCAACCCAAGAGACCAGTGTAATTCTTCACTAACCTTCAGTATTCCACCGCCCATCACAAAGCACTGGCCCTGAACCTCAGGCCTTCTGCCCCTGGCAGTTTCCCTGGTCCCAGTCATGGAAGCTTCTAAGAATGGCATGTGGCTACTCTGACTCTACTCACTCCCAGTCTACTCTCCACTCAAGCTTTGAAGCTTCACACAAAGAATGCCCTTCAGCTCTGTGCTCTGCTCAAGCAGACACTGACTATACGATCTGCACTGGCCAGAAGTAGACAGAGGTCTGCTACCTCCACTCTGAGCTAAGACCTGACTGGTCTTGCGTGTTCTCGCCAGTCTTTCTTTCCTGTGTTACTTGCTTCTGAAACAGGATCTCTTGTAGCCGAGGCTGGCCTGGGCCCTTCAGCTCATCTTCCTGCCTCAATCTCCTAAGTGCTAGGATCAAAGGCTAAGCTGCAGATCCACAAAAGCATCCATCGGCTGTGCCTGCTCTTGCTGTGGCTGCCGCTGCCGACCACCGGCGAGTGCCCCATCCCCAAATATATGTCTGATCTTTCTGGCTGGGAGCGATGAGGGAGGGGGGAATACTGAATCCCATTTGTTTCTTATCCCTTTTTTTTCTTTGGGGATAGGAGAGGGTGTTGTACATGCCTGTGTATGTGTGAATGCATGTACATACATGTGCAAGTGCATGTATGCATGCGTGGGCAAGTACTTGAAGGCCAGAGAACAACCCATGTTGTGTGTGTGTGTGTGTGTGAGAGAGAGAGAGAGAGAGAGAGAGAGAGAGAGAGAGAGAGAGAGAGAGAGGGTTTGAACCTGCAAAGAAAGCTAGGCTGGCTAGCCAGTGAACCAAGAATCTTCCTGTCTCCCTCCTCGGTGCTAACATTACACTCTCCACAGCCCCTGGTTTTGTGTGTAGGTTCTGGGAATCAGACAAGTGTCCTTGCAAAGGCAAGCACTTTACCAACTACTCCACCTCTGTCACCCTCTTCTCCCTAAGAGCCCAACACAGGGCGCTCACCTGAGATTTTTTTTTTTTTTTTTTTTTGTGAACATCACCAGCTTTCTGGGCCTCCAAATCAAGGATGTTCACAGATACACTGAAGATGCCCCTGGCTCCCCAAGCGCAGGTGCATTCGAGGGTCTAGCCAGCCATTTTTAGGACTGTGTTTGTGCCTTCGGTGCCCCTCCCAGAGGGACCTCTCTGAGACAAGCAGCCTCTCTCGGAGATTGTCCATGACCATTAGCTGGCTGTTCCACACTCCAGATTGTTTTAAGTCTTTAGGGCTGGTCTTTGGAAAGAAAGCTTTATTTGCACTTTCTAGTGGAGTAGCAAGTGTCCTGAGAGAGCTACAGTGGTCAAAAGCAACAGCAATCAAGAAAACCAGCTGAGAAACAGAATTTCTGACCAGCCATGCAACTGATGTCTGGACATACGGAGAATTGACACATGGCCGGGGGCGGGGAGGACAGGGGGTAACTGAACCATCATCAGCTATGAGGTCTACAGTGTAGAACATGTGGTCCCTGAAAGAGACTCGTTAAAGGGGATGTAGGTGGGAAAGTGAAGCCTACTGATGGCCAGGCCTTAGCTAAGGGTCAGCAGATCAGCCCAGAGAAGGGTGGGCAGGAACTGGCTGGGGTAGAACACATCCGGGTCTTCCTTCTCCTTCCTGTGACCTTCTGGGTGCCCATTTACAAGAAAAGCACAGGAAAATAGAGTCCCTGCCTCATATGGAGCACCTGGTGCTCTTACTGGAGTCAAGGCCACTTCTCTAGGGAGCCGCAGTTGTGATGCCCTGAGTCACCCAGTCCCTGTGTCCCTGCTTGGAAAGAGCGCCATGTTCTGAAACTCAGGTAGACCTCAGAAGTAAGACTTTGACTTTTGGAGTCAGCCACACTATTTTGGAAACTAGCTTAAGAAGAGCTCTCATAAATTGTCTTTTACAATAGAGGGGCCTCTCTAGACCTTTCCAAGAAGGCTATGAATAAACCTTGGCAGTAACCTCCTGGTTGGGGACTCCTGTCTGGTTTTTAGGGGCTCTTCCTCTCCCTCTCCCTCTCCCTCTCCCTCTCCTCCTCCTCTCTGTCTCTCCCTCTCTCCCTCTCACTCTGTGCAATTGTGTGTGTGCACATGTACACGTATGGGTGTGCATATAGAGACCAGGGATCAATGACAGATGTCTTCCTCAATTGCTCTCCACTTTCTCTTTTGAAACATGGTCTCTCACTGAACCTGGAGCTCACTGATTTAGTTAGTCTCAGTGGCCAGTAAGCCCCAGGGATCCTTCCGTCTCAGCCACTCCCACCCTGTCCCCAGAACTAGGCTTACAAACATTCAATCATCCTCTCCAACTTTTATGTAAGTGCCTGGGATTGAACTCAGGTCCTCACATTTGCACAGCAAGCACTTCCCTTGACGAGCAATCTCCCTAGCCCTTGTGTATGTCTCCTAAGCCAATGAACAGTACCTCATCCACTGTGTGTACGGATGGTCCAGACTTGTCTTAATTATATGTGTTTCTGTGTAGTATGGTTACCCAGTCCTGCAGGCAGCTGGATGCAGAACACACCATCCTGTTAGGTAATGCCAAGGGCTGTTGGCTTAAGCTGACTACCTCTCAAACGCTAGATAGAAGTGGAGACATAACCCCACCCATCAGAGAAACAAAACTCTGAATTCAGTCTCATCGGAAAGGGCGATGTCACCCCACACCCTTGCTTCTCCACTGAAAGGCTCTCAGCTGTGGGTTTCAGAGGACATACCCTGAGGGTGAGGCTCCTGGGTATCTGGTTCTCCTTATTCACCAAGAACCCTGAGGTCACTGGAAGATCACAGGGATGTGTTCCTTTTTGTTTGGATGTTACGTTCCAGGCGCTGGGAACCAAATGACATCATGTGCGGATGGGATCCAAGCCCTTCTTACCCACTGGCCGCTGTCAAGCGGCAGATGTTAGGCGGGTGAAGTCATCCAAGGGAGAGTTATGGAGAAGGCTATTGTCTCTTGTAACTGTGGGACGATCTGCCCCAAGGGGGCACACACAGCAAGTGCAAATGAAGAGCCGGGTGACATTTCGATTTAAAGCTCCAGTAATTTGCAGGTGATGTTTGAAGGATGTTTGGCACACATAGAGGCCAAGGAGAAGATCGGATAACCCCTTACTCTCCTTGCTTGGTTAGCCATGACATTCTCTGTTACAATTGGCAGCAGAAGGCACCTAAAAAGGGGGAGGGTACCCTCCCTTGCTCTGTGATCAAAGAGGAGGTTCAGTCTTGAATCACATACATTTAAGGACATCTTGCACAGTGTGTCTCTTCTTTTGCTCTTCTAAGTAATTATCGAGATGTTAACTTGGAAACAGGACCATGCACAAGCATGGGGTTGTTGTCAGGTCATACATATGCTTATTCTAGGTCCTCAGAGAGATTTCCGGTGGAGCAAGAGGAAAACAGATATGTCGGGGACTGAGGTCAGGGGAAATGACAATAGCACCTCTCTCCTGGGGAGCTTGGAGTGGTGGTTGAGACTAGTCTCTTGGCCTCCAGTTGTTCCTCCTTCCATTAAAAGTCATCTCCAGCCTCATCACGCTTCTGACTGATTTAAGAAGCTCATGTGCACAGGTAGTCTGTCGCTACAGTGATAGGTCTAACAGTGACTTCTTATGAGAAAAACGCTTGTCAGGCCTCATGGTTTCAGAGGAAATTCAGTTCATCACGGCTGGGCAGAGGGAGAGTCCCCAGTCTGTCTGGTGTGTTCACATGACAGCTTTACAGCGAAGCAGAAAACATTGTAACCAGAAAACATTGTAACCAGGGCACGTATGGGCCAACTTCTGTCTGCCAGGCTTCCAGTGCTCCCTAAAGACTCCATAGCTGTCCTATAGCATCACAATCTGGGACTTATTGAAGAATTGAGTCTATGTCTGACATTTCAGAGTTGAGCCCTAGCAAGTTCCCAGTGGGTACTTGAAACCTTGACTCATACCGAACCTTGTCTAGAATGTGCTATGTTTCTATTTCTTACATTCCTATCAATGTATTTCCCATAGTCCTGTCAGTGTAGATTAACAACAGTCACTTAATTACAATGTGAGACAAATGTAACAGTGCCCACTCTCACAATACCTTTATGTGCTATAGTTTACTTTCCTCTTGTGCAGAAAGAGAACAAGCCCACGGGAGGAATAAAACAAGGTAGGTGACATGGGTACATGCTGTGGAGTCGCCTGAGCAAAGACACTGTCGACACTGTGAAGCCGAAGCCATTCCTCTGAGATCCAAGATGGCTACTGGATAGCTAGAGGGTAGGCGGTGCACTGTGTGAAGACACTGTACTGAAGGAATGACTCGTGTCCCAGGTGGGATGGTGAGGGACAATTCAAGACGTCATCATGCCGGAACACTGTGCAATGGAAAACCCATGGACTGTGTTTGTTTCTGGAATTTTCCACTGAATATTTGTGAACTGTAGCTGAGACCACAAAGATCAAAAGTGAAGGCCAGCAAAGACTGTTGTCAGAGAAAAACCTGGGCAGAACGGGAGTTAGGAGAATTGGTCTGTTAGGGATGGTGAGGAGACTTGAAGAAGACCCCTGAAGAACTGGGCGCTAACTCCCATAGCTCATTCCCTCAGCTGGCTTAGCCTGACTCTGACAAGGGCAGTAGTGCCTCTTCTTGGGCTGTACTTTATGTGGTGTTCATGACAGTGGTCAGGATGAAGTGGGGTTTGCCCACCCTCTTCTTTGGTAGAAAATGATCCATAGGTGATGGTGAGATGGCTCAGCTATTAAGAGCACCGGCTTCTTTTCCAAAGGACCCAGGTTGGAGTCCCAGCACCCGCGTGGTAGCTCATAACCACCTGTCGCTTGAGTTCCAGGAGATTGGATGCCTCTGGCGTCCACAAGCACTACGTGCATGAGGTGCACACGCATGCAAAGCAGTCACACATTTAAAAAGATAAAGAATATATTTTTCTTAAAAAGGAAAGTTGGTGACAGTATTCGAAACAAACAAACAAAAAAGAAAATGACCCAAGATGGTGTAGGCCACGGTTGTCACTGTGCACCAACTTTCCCATCGTGACCCTAAGTCCCTGTGCGTTGGCTGAATCCAAAAGCAGTGGCCTCTGAGTCCTCAACTTTTCTAAAATGACTGAACTAAGGCATCAAAATACTCTCCAAATAAAATTGCCTTTACACTAATTCTAGGGCCTTCTACAGAGAGAACCTCAGATGCCCCTTGCCTGTGAGAAGGGCAAGTTATCCAGGGTCAGCCAGAATGTTCCGGCTGGGGAGGTCAGCACTCCACCAGCCTAGAATCCTGCTGTTCCAATATCTTTCTTCCAGCACAGCATGTAAAATAAATTGGTACTTCAGGGATGCCAGACTTCAAGATGAGATTTAAAAGCACACCTGCCGCCATTTCCTCCTGGAGCCGCGTTCGCTCAGAGGCTGCAAGGATGATTGTACACAAGGACCTGGGCTCCGAATGTGGGCCAGAGGGCAGAGGGGACCTTAGAGAATATCCGACCTAGGACGGGAAGATGGATCAGCCAGCACGGGGACCTGAGGTTGAGCCACTGACTGTGGTGAGGCATGTTTGTGATTGCAGCTCTGGGAGCAGAGATCCCTGGGGGTTATTGGACAGACAGCTGCAACAGTGAGCTGAAGGCTAATTTAGAGGACCTGTCTCAAAAAAAAAAAAAAAAAAAAAAAAAAAAGAATATCACCTTAAGCCTTAGGAATAACAAGAGAGAGAGACAGAGAGACAGAGAGAGAGAGAGACAGAGAGAGAGAGAGACAGAGAGACAGAGACAGACAGAGAGACAGAGACAGACAGAGAGACAGAGACAGAGAGATCCAAAAGGCTTTCAAGGAAACAGGAGCCTAAGGGTCTAGGGTCTGAAAAGGGAGTCACAGGCCACACACAGCTCCTGTTTCTTTCTGCCCAGCTTGGTCCCTCCCTGATTTCTCCTGGTCCCTCCTCTGTGTAGACGTGCTCACTTAAATACAACTCACATGCCCTGTGCCACTCTCAAACTGCATCAAACCCAGCTGGTCAGACGTCCTTGTTCTGAAGGGAAAGCCATCAGTCTCGCTGCTCAGTTCAGTGACATCAGCAAACATGGATTCAAAGAAGTCAGCACCAAGGTCACTGGGCTTGGAAGCATCCTGCCAAGGACCTATCCTCCAGCATGCTGAGGCGGAAGGACTCCTGAAGAACAAACGTGGCCACAGCAATAAATCAAGAAACAGAAGCCACTTCAAACACCAGTGTCCTTCTAGGATGCTGTCTCTAAAAGCTGGGTCCTCAGGGCTGCAGGGGAGGAATAGCCCCAGACTCCCCGGTATAGCAGCCAGAAAGCCAAGGCCTCGCATCCCAGTGAGCACAGACGGTAGAAGCCAAGGAAACATCACTCGTGCGGTCAACACGGGCTGTAGACTCTCGCCAGAGGCATGAGCAAAAATATCTCGCGCTGAGGGCTTGATTCCTCAGCAGGCCGCCATTCTGGCAACTTGTGAGCACTACCATATCGTGGTGAGCATATCTCTGTTGTTGCGTCTGTATACGTGCGGTGCCTGAGGCATCTTCCCAGGAAACTCCCGTGACCACCCACCATTTGAAATCTGAAGAAACAGAGACCCTGGGAGACTTCAAAGCACAGCCCACATGGCTGTCCGACACTCTGCCTGCTTATTATCAGCTGTCCTTCTGGGTGAGGATGACTGAGGATCTTCTGTGACCTATAGAAATACCTGGACACCCGGGGTAAACAGCCATAGTCACTGGGAAATGGCAGCATTCGTAGAAAATGCTGCCTCATCCCCAGGGGCTTAGGCGATCCCAAACCTTCACACTCACACTGCCATCCACCTCCCTAGATGCTGGGTCTTAACCCATCTGAGGCTGCACCCCAAGGGACACCACAAGACCAGCCATGTGCCAAATGGAAAGCACCTCTGACTTGCAAGTCACTCTGCATCCATTTTCACACTTGAGCTTGGCAGCCGGGGCAGCAGCGATTAACCCCGTCTTATTGTCGGGCTGAATGGTAGCCTGGGTCAGCTCAGAGGAGCAACACGTAAAGCATGTAAGGGCATTGCCAGTAAGTTCTAAAGGGGAAAGATAGAGGTTGTGAAAGTGTGCCCACCCTTCTGGGGTGGCCGATTTCTGTTTCTCTGAACTCCTCCTACGGCCCTGCCCCACTGAGTCTCCATGGACGTATGCAGTTCAGTGGCCACAGCCTGACCATTCTTCCTGACATGAGGGGCTTCCAACTCCGACACATAGCACCAAGCCTGTAAGTGAAGCAATTGTCCCTGAAGACATTACACAGGGACATTAACGAGCTCAGTGGCCAGCCGGAGCTGCCTTGGGACACTCCCCAGACCCCCACACAGCTGTGTCAACAACAACCAAGGCAGAAGCAAGAGCTGAGCTTCTCTCAGCCGCCTTGGAAGTCAGCCACTTCTCACCTTCAGAGGAACAATGTTGCCATATTTCTTTGTTTCCATAGATGTTGTCGGTGACTCAGGAAGACACCTCTCCCCCCTTCCACTTCCCGTCCAAGGCTTTTCTTCTTCACAAGTGCACTTTTATAAACATGATATTGCTCATTTCACCGAGGTCAAAAATCACAGATATTTCCACATGTGCCTCTGTGCTATACTTAGTCTGAGAGGCCAAACAGAGAAAATAGCATTCTCAGATGCTAACATACTGTTGACACATGTTGAAGCAGGGATGTATAGGAACGAGTTCTGTTACCAGGGGCTTCAGGAAGAAGAGGAAGTAGTATTTAATGGGGGCTGAAAATGCTCTCTTCCCCTCAATAGTGTGTTTAAACACTGGGTCTCCAGCCAGTGGTGCTGTTGGGAGAGGTTGTGGAATCTTTATGATATATGGTTGGAGGAAGTGTGTCCCAGTAGAGAGGGTGGGCTTGAAGGCATACCCAGGCTCCACTTTCTGCCCTGAGCTCTCTGCTTCCAGACTGGCAACATTGTAACAATGATATTTACTCTCCTGCCATCACCGTGAGGGACTGTGTTCCTGAACTTGAGCCACAACCAAACCTTCCTCCCTTAAGTTGCCTCTGCCTGGTATTCTCACACAACAAGAAGAAACATAAGCAACACAGTGCTGCCATCTTAGAACTGTATAACTAAAACAGTTAAAGGGGGAGGTTTCATGATGAATGCCCTTCAAGGTAGTCACAGACATGCTACAAAGCTTCACTATTTTTTAAATCTCATCACGTTGTAAAGAGCCTAAAAGATTTTATAAATCTATCTGCTCTTCTGTTTAACATCGAGGAATAGCCTATTTGGTTCTACCTGTAATGCTAAGTCCGTTGAGAGCACCTAATTTGTCCCCCCTTCCCCCCGTCTCAGGAACATCAGGCATCAGGATTGTGGCCGTGGCTCACACACCTGCTCGGTCAGGTCTCTGTCTGAATCATTCCTCTGTTCCCTTCTGCTCCTCTTAGACTGTGGGCAACACTCTATGGTACTCTCTCAAGAGGTACAGTGCCCTTCCCTCTTGCTACTGTCCAAACTGTAAGATCATATGGAAAAGTCAAGGCCATTTCTGTGTATTGACTCATAAGCCAGAGCTCTCTACACTGCCAGTGAGCTGGCTCCAGACAAATCATTCTTAAGTAAAAACATTTGGCACCATTCCCCGCCATCCTGCCACAGTCCTGTAGGCTGGGTGAAGGGCTACTCAATAGTTCCAAGACGCCAACACCCCTCACTCACCCTCTGAGACTCACTGGAGTATATCTCAGGGTGGAGTATGAGACCAAAGTTCCAGGCAGTTGCGGGAAGGGCCTCTGCTTTCTATTTCTGGAAGCGTCCATTAACAAGTGTGAATTGTTCCTGCACTTATTCTCAGAGGACCTGTGTAATGTGCTGTCTTTCCAATGTCTTACTTGGAGGCAAACCCCGAAACAGTAACGAGCTAATGGATTTCTTGTCCTGTGCCAGGCACCCAGCTATCCCGTCTCTCATCTCACGAGCCCCCGCAAAGTTTCCTCAGTCCCCTTGATAGATGAAGGAACTGAGTTTGTCATTGTTAAGCACCTTTGCCCAGACCTCACGGCGGTGAGCGGCAGAGCCAGCCCATGCCCTCCTACTCCAAAATCTCACTCTTTCTAAAGAGATGGGAAAAAGAGATGGCGGGGGCTACTGTGAAGACACTGCTTACAGCCATCTTCTAGCTGCCCTGAGTCTTGGGTTCAGAATGGATTATAAAAGCTTCCGGTCCGGGGGCTGGAGTGATGGCTCAGAAGTTAAGAGAATGAGCTGCTCTTCCAGAGGACATGGGATTGATTCCCAGCCCTCACACCCGTCTGGAACACCAGTTCCAGGGGATCTGGCAGCCTCTGAGGACACTGCATACATGTGGTACACAGACCATACATGGAGACAAAACACTCATACACATAAGATATGTATGTGTATACATCCAATCCAGCTGTCCCATCAGAGTCCACAATGTGTCTGCCCAGGGCATAAGAGACAGCCCATACAAGGCTCCATCCTTTAGGAGTCAATAGGAGATCCCTGGTGGTAGGAACTCCGCCTACATCTCTCTCCTAAATGGCCCTCTCTTACATACGGGCTCCCTAAAACCTTCCCACCAATGAGAAGTTTGTAAAGGATAAGACTATTACCTGGTCCATATGGCTTTGAGGTAGCTGTGACCAGAGACAAATAAACGACTCCCACCTGCTCCCCTTGCTGGCCCCCGAGCAGGTGTTTTGTAGCAGAAGAGCCAGATCCCGGAAGCACCTGCCAGGTAACCTGAGCTGGAACTCCGCTTCACATAACCCGTAAGGCCAATGAGCTCAGAGTCACAAAGCCTGGTCCAGGTGTAGCATATGCAAACAGCTCTGCTACCCCAGACAGACTTTCATCTTCAGATCTCAAGTCCCTGGGAGAGACACCTTCCCTTGTACAAAAGCACGTGCCAGCTTGTACAGGCAGCCCTGGCTTTTGGATCCCTCTCTGCCACTCTGTCTCATACAAATCTTTTCACAGGTGGGGCTTGAAGGCTGGCCCCAACCTTCATCTTTGAGGTACACGTGTGTCAATGGAACAGTGTGTGTGTGTGTGTGTGTGTGTGTGCACTTACATGTGTGTGTAGATGTGTGTGTTCACTGTGCATGTTCCTGTGTGTGTATAGAGGTACATTTACATGCGGGTTCACAGATGTGTGCTCACATGGGTGTGTTCACATGTGTCCATGTGTTCACATCTGTGTGTTCACATGTGTATTTATGTGTGTGTCCATGTGTATGTAGATGTGTGTTCACGTGTGTGCATAGATGTGCATGTTCATAGATGTGTGCTCACATGTGTGTGTTCACATGTGTCCATATGTGTGTTCATACCTGTGAGTTCACGTGTATGTGTAGATGTGTGTTCATGTGTGTGTGTCCTAGTGTCATTTGTCAGAGAGCGTCCACTTTATTTTTTGTGGCAGGGTCTCTTATTAGGACCTTGTTGGTCCTTGCCAATTTGACTAGGCTACCTGGCCAGTGAATTCTGAAATCTGCTTGTTTTCACCTCTGAAATGCTGGGATGACAAACATGTGCCACTAGGTCTGCTTTCAACCCCAGGGAAGCGCCTGAAGGTGCATCAGTGAGAACTCCAACCCCTACCTGAAGAATATCCTCACCAAGCACCAGAACAAGAAACATTTTGCTGCTGTGATGGAGAAAGAGCCCCCTTCTAGATCCTGCATTGCTCCTAGGATGCAAGGCATTGTCTTAGTCCCCAGAGCGACCTTCCGGTAGGAATATCTGTGAGACTAAATAACAGTCACCTCACACGGCTGGAGACGACACTGGCCGCCCTGAGGCTGCCATCTCCCGCAGTCAAGTGTTGTGTCTGGCCTCTTCTGATAACGAGATGTTGTACGTCTCCACACGGGCACAATCTCAGACGGCGTGTGGCTTACAAAGCACCATTACCAACTGCTATTGTGCATCAACCCCTCACCCCACCAGGGTCCACCTTCCCCTCACGCTCAATCTGCCTGCGTGCCTGCCACTATCACTAATGGAAGGGCATCATGTGCACGCAGGGAGACGGAGTCCCAGCGTGCAGTGCCACTCGGTCTTGAGCAATCATCCACAGTGAAACGTGGGATGGAAATAAACCTGCTGTCTCTGGGAGATGTTTTTGGCTAAGGCCATTTAAAAGTCAAATCCAATCAAAACATCTACAAAAACAGAGGTGCGGATGTCCTTGGGAACAATCCTACCCCAGAGCAATTTAAATACATTCTGGAGGTGATTTTAGACTCACCTCGTTCTCCTAGGTAGCAGGCTCTATTTATGGAGATCAGTGAACTGTGTCAGAGCCACACATACAAAGAGACCTTGCGTAGCCTTCCTCCTACATAGGTAGCATATGATACCTGTTGGTGACACCTCCCTGTTAGCATACCTGACCTGATGTGTGCCTGACTATCAACCACAGTCATGTGTGTGTGTGCGCGCACTATCAACCACACTCACATGTATATGTGTGTGCACATGTATGTATGCATGTATGTGTGTGTGCGTGTGTGTGCACATGTATGTATGCATGCATGTATATGTGTGTGTGCATGTGTGTGCACATGTATGTATGCATGTATGTGTGTATGCTTTGCATGTGTGTGCACCTTTGAGTGGATATGTATACCTATGTATATCTTATGGAGGTCAGAGGGCAATGCTGGTGTATTCTTTTTTTTCCCTGTTTTTTTTTTTTTAACTTTTTGGTTTTTAACATTGAACCTGCTGCTCTCTGATTGGCTAGTCTGGCTAGTCAGCAAACTCCAATGCGACATGCACGCATGCGTGTAAGTGCAGATACAGAAGCTAGAGGAAGGCATCCGATGGCCCAGAGCTAGAGTCACTAGTGGCTGTGCAAA